>NW_027008641.1:0-83271 GCF_036934945.1 Oncorhynchus masou masou
ATATACAGAATATAATATATTACAGAGTATAATATATACAGAATATAGTCTGTACAGAATATAATATATACAGAATATAGTCTGTACAGAATATGGGAGTGTCGCTGCACAGCTGTTTTCAGGTCTTTCCAGAGATGTTCGATCGGGTTCAAGTCCGAGTTCTGGCTTTGGCAACCAAGGACATTCAGAGACTTGTCCTGAACTGCATTGTCTCGGCTGTGTGCTTACAGTCATTGTCATGTTGGAAGGTGAAACTTCGCCCCATTCTGATGTCCTGAGCGCTCTGGAGTAGGTTTACATCAAGGATCTCTCTGTGCTCCGTTCATCTTTCCCTCCATCCTGACTAGTTTCCCAGTCCCTGCCGCTGAAAAACATCCCCACAGCATGCTGCTGCCACCACCATGCTTCACAGTAGGGATGGTGCCAGGTTTCCTTCAGATGTGACGCTTGGCATTTGGGCGAAAGAGTTCAGTCTTGATTTCATCAGACCAGAGAATTTTGTTTCTCATAATCAGAGTCCTTTAGGTGCCTATTGGCAAACTCAAAGCAGGCTGTCATATGCTTTTCACTGAGGAGTGGCTTCCGTCTGGCCACTCTACCATAAAGACCTGATTGGTGGAGATTGGTGGAGTGCTGCAGAGATGGTTGTCCTTCTGGAAGGTTCTCCCATCTCCCCAGAGGAACTCTGGAGCTCTGACAGAGTGACCATCGGGTTCTTGGTCACCTCCCTGACCAGGCTCTTCTCCCCGATTGCTCAGTTCGTCCAGGCGGCCAGCTCTAGGAAGAGTCTTGGTGGTTCCAAACTTCTTCCATTTAACAATGGAGGCCACTGTGTTCTTGGGGACCTTCAATGCTGCAGAATTCCTTTTGTACCCTTGACCAGATCTGTGCCTCGACACAGTCTTGTCTCGGAGCGCTACGGACAATTCCTTCGATCTCATGGCCTTGTTTATGATCTGATATGCACTGTCAACTGTGGGACTTTATATAGACAGGTGTGTGCCTTTCCAAATCATGTCCAATCAATTGAATTTACCACAGGTGGACTCCAATCAAGTTGTAAGAAAGATCTCAAAGATGATCACTGGAAACAGGATGAGCTCAATTTTGAGTCTAATTGCAAAGGGCCTGAATACTTATATAAATAATGTATATCTGTTTTCAACTTGTAAAAAAATGGGAAAAAACTGTTTCATTTTGTCATTTTGGGGTATTATGGGTATTGTGTGCAGATTGATGAGGAAGGGGAACAGTATTTAATGAATTTTAGAACAAGGCTGTAACGTAAGAAAATGAGAAGGGGTCTGAATACTTTCCAAAAGCACACAAATGGAAGTAGGAGCACACACACACACACACACACACACACACACACACACACACACACACACACACACATTCATCCTGCTGATCCAATCCCCAGAGAGAAGACACAACAGCCTCCCTACTACCACACACACACATGCACACACGCACACGCACGCACGCACGCACGCACGCACGCACGCACACACACACACACACACACACACACACACACACACACACACACACACCCTTTCTATCCCCCCTCCATTCTCTCTCTCCTCTATTCCCCTCCTCTATCCCCCATCCGGTCTCTCTCTCTCCTCTATCCTCCCCCCAGTCTCCCCCTCTACTCTATCCCCCCTCCGGTCTCTCTTTCTCCTCTATCCCCCTCCAGTCTCTATCCTCTATCCTCCCCCAGTCTCCCCCTCTCCTCTATCCCCCCCTCCGGTCTCTCTCTCTCTCCTCTATCCCCCTCTGGTCTCTCTCTACCTCTATCCCCCCCAGTGTCTCTCTCCTCTATCCCCCAGTCTCTCTCTCCTCTATCCCCCTCCAGTCTCTCTCCTCTATCCCCCCTTCGGTCTCTCTCCCCCTCCGGTCCCTCTCCTCTATCTCCCCCTGTCTCTCTACCACTATCCCCCCAGTCTCTCTCTCTCCTCTATCCCCCTCCGGTCTCTCTCCCCCTCCGGTCTCTCTCTCCTCTATCCCCCTCCCGGTCTCTCTCCCCCCTCCGGTCTCTCTCCTCTATCCCCCCCAGTCTCTCTCTCCTCTATCCGCCATCCGGTATCTCTCCCCCTCCAGTCTCTCTCCTTTATCCCCCCAGTCTCTATCTCCTCTATCCCTCCTCCAGTCTCTCTCCTCTATCCCCCTCCGGTCTCTCTCCCCCTCCGGTCTCTCTCCCCCTCCGGTCCCTCTCCTCTATCTCCCCCTGTCTCTCTACCACTATCCCCCAGTCTCTCTCTCTCCTCTATCCCCCTCCGGTCTCTCTCCCCCTCCGGTCTCTCTCATCTATCCCCCTCCGGTCTCTCTCCCTCCTCCGGTCTCTCTCATCTATCCCCCTCCGGTCTCTCTACCCCCTCTGGTCTCTCTCCCCCTCCGGTCTCTCTCCTCTATCCCCCCAGTCTCTCTCTCCTCTATAATATAATATAATAATAATATCCCATTTAGCAGACGCTTTTGTCCAAAGCGACTTACAAGTCGGCTGGGGCCACTACTTTTACATATGGGTGGCCCCAGCGGGAATCGAACCCACGACGCTTGGCGTTGCAAGCGCCATGCTCTACCGACTGAGCCACACAGGCACAGTCTCTTTCTCTCTATCCCCCCGGTCTCTCTCCCCCTCCAGTCTCTCTACCTCTATTCCCCCAGTCTCTCTCTCTCCTCTATCCCCCCTCCGGACTCTCTCCCCCTCCGGTCTCTCTCCCCCTCCAGTCTCTCTCCTCTATCCCCCCAGTCTCTCTCTCCTCTATCCCCCCTCCGGTCTCTCTCCCCCTCCGGTCTCTCTCCCCCTCTGGTCTCTCTCCTCTATCCCCCCAGTCTCTCTACCTCTATTCCCCCAGTCTCTCTCTCTCCTCTATCCCCCTCCGGTTTCTCTCCCCCTCCGGTCTCTCTCCCCCCTCCGGTCTCTCTCATCTATTCCCCCTCCGGTCTCTCTCCCCCTCCGGTCTCTCTCATCTATCCCCCTCCGGTCTCTCTACCCCTCCGGTCTCTCTCCCCCTCCGGTCTCTCTCCTCTATCCCCCCAGTCTCTCTCTCCTCTATCCCCCTCCGGTCTCTCTCCCCTCCAGTCTCTCTCATCTATCCCCCTCCGGTCTCTCTACCCCCTCCGGTCTCTCTCCCCCTCCGGTCTCTCTCCCTCTATTCCCCCCCCAGTCTCTCTCTCCTCTATCCCCCCTCCGGTCTCTCTCCCCCTCCGGTCTCTCTCCTTCATCCCCCCAGTCTCTTTCTCCTCTATCCCCCTTCCAGTCTCTCTCCTCTATCCCCCTCCGGTCTATCTCCCCCTCCGGTCTCTCTCCTCTATCCCCCCAGTCTCTCTCTCCTCTATCCCCCTCCGGTCTCTCCCCCTCCGGTCTCTCTCCTTCATCCCCCCCAGTCTCTTTCTCCTCTATCCCCCTTCCAGTCTCTCTCCTCTATCCCCCTCCGGTCTCTCTTCCCCCTCCGGTCTCTCTCCTCTATCCCCCCAGTCTCTCTCCTCTATTCCCCCTCCGGTCTCTCTCTCCTCTATCCCCCTCCGGACTCTCTCCCCTCCGGTCTCTCTCCCCCTCCAGTCTCTCTCCTCTATCCCCCCAGTCTCTCTCTCCTCTATCCCCCTCCGGTCTCTCTCTCCCCCTCCGGTCTCTCTCCCCCTCTGGTCTCTCTCCTCTATCCCCCCCAGTCTCTCTCCTCTATCCCCCTCCGGACTCTCTCCCCCTCCGGTCTCTCTCCCCCCTCCAGTCTCTCTCCTCTATCCCCCAGTCTCTCTCTCCTCTATCCCCCTCCGGTCTCTCTCCCCTCCGGTCTCTCTCCCCCTCCAGTCTCTCTCCTCTATCCCCCCAGTCTCTCTCTCCTCTATCCCCCTCCGGTCTCTCTCATCTATTCCCCCTCCGGTCTCTCTCCCCCCCGGTCTCTCTCATCTATCCCCCTCCGGTCTCTCTACCCCCTCCGGTCTCTCTCCCCCTCCGGTCTCTCTCCTCTATCCCCCCCAGTCTCTCTCTCCTCTATCCCCCTCCGGTCTCTCTCCCCCTCCAGTCTCTCTCATCTATCCCCCTCCGGTCTCTCTCTACCCTCCGGTCTCTCTCCCCCTCCGGTCTCTCTCCTCTATTCCCCCCCAGTCTCTCTCTCCTCTATCCCCCCTCCGGTCTCTCTCCCCCTCCGGTCTCTCTCCTTCATCCCCCCAGTCTCTTTCTCCTCTATCCCCCTTCCAGTCTCTCTCCTCTATCCCCCCTCCGGTCTATCTCCCCCCTCCGGTCTCTCTCCTCTATCCCCCCCAGTCTCTCTCTCCTCTATCCCCCTCCGGTCTCTCTCCCCCTCCGGTCTCTCTCCTTCATCCCCCCAGTCTCTTTCTCCTCTATCCCCCTTCCAGTCTCTCTCCTCTATCCCCCTCCGGTCTCTCTTCCCCCTCCGGTCTCTCTCCTCTATCCCCCCAGTCTCTCTCCCCTCTATTCCCCCTCCGGTCTCTCTCTCCTCTATCCCCCTCCGGACTCTCTCCCCCTCCGGTCTCTCTCCCCCTCCAGTCTCTCCTCTATCCCCCAGTCTCTCTCTCCTCTATCCCCCTCCGGTCTCTCTCCCCCCTCCGGTCTCTCTCCCCCTCTGGTCTCTCTCCTCTATCCCCCCAGTCTCTCTCCTCTATCCCCCTCCGGACTCTCTCCCCCTCCGGTCTCTCTCCCCCCCTCCAGTCTCTCTCCTCTATCCCCCCAGTCTCTCTCTCCTCTATCCCCCCTCCGGTCTCTCTCCCCCTCCGGTCTCTCTCCCTCCAGTCTCTCTCCCTCTATCCCCCAGTCTCTCTCCCTCTATCCCCCTCCGGTCTCTCTCCCCCTCCGGTCTCTCTCCCCCTCTGGTCTCTCTCCTTTATCCCCCCCAGTCTCTCTCCCCCTCCGGTCTCTCCCCCCCTCCAGTCTCTCTACCTCTATTCCCCCAGTCTCTCTCTCTCCTCTATCCCCCCTCCGGACTCTCTCCCCCTCCGGTCTCTCTCCCCCTCCAGTCTCTCTCCTCTATCCCCCCAGTCTCTCTCCCCCTCCGGTCTCTCTCCCCCTCCAGTCTCTCTCCTCTATCCCCCCAGTCTCTCTCTCCTCTATCCCCCCTCCGGTCTCTCTCCCCCTCCGGTCTCTCTCCCCCTCTGGTCTCTCTCCTCTATCCCCCCCAGTCTCTCTACCTCTATTCCCCCAGTCTCTCTCTCTCTCCTCTATCCCCCTCCGGTTTCTCTCCCCCTCCGGTCTCACTCCTCTCTCCCCCTCTGGTCTCTCTCCCCTCCGGTCTCTCTCCCCCTCCGGTCTCTCTCCTCTATCCCCCTCTGGTCTCTCTCCCCCTCCGGTCTCTCTTCCCCTCCGGTCTCTCTCCTCTATCCCCCCCAGTCTCTCTCCTCTATCCCCCCAGTCTCTCTCTCTCCTCTCTCCCCCTCCGGTCTCTCTCTCCTCTATCCCCCTCCATTCTTTCTCCCCCTACGGTCCCTCTCCTCTATCCCCCTCCGGTCTCTCTCCTCTATCCCCCCAGTCCCTCTCCCCCCAGTCTCTCTCCTCTGTCCCCCTCTCCTCTACCCCCCACCCCCATATCATCTCTCTCTGCTTTATCAGGTGGTTGTCAAGTGGGTATTATGGGTTGTGGTCACCCATACGAAAATGTATGCCTGCCCGCACTACTGTAAATTGCTTTGGACAAAAGTGTGTGCTAATTGGCATATCTTATTTAATTATTATTATTTTTTTAAATAGCTTTGGTACTATTTTTCACAAGTATGTGGTCCATGTTCACAACTCTTAGTACAACACTCTGGTTAGACTTGTAACACAGCCTGTCATTCATTCGGATTGTAAAATATCTCTCACCACACAACCGTTGATTCAAAATATTTGTTTATTTTGAAATGGAATGAGAACAATGGTTTAATCACCAAAGCACAACACAATGATATATTTTCAATTTAGTTATTTTAACTACCAGTTAATCCAATAGAAAACACAAGGAGTTTTTCAAATCGCTGAAAGTGATATGCTACAGTACTTTAAATTACAGTAGATTAAACAGTTTTCATATTAAGCAATGTACTTAAATTACCCAACAAAATTGACATCGAATCGATAATTTTCATTATATCTATCCAATGTGTAATCAAAGGTGTTATTAATGAAGACTACAACCATTCGTACAAAAACATAACAATGAAAACATAATTGCAACATACTGTCTGATTGATTGAATGAAAAACATAACATTAACTGTGCGCGCTGAGAGTCAGGAAGTAAGTTCAGGGAGCGAGTTCAGGAAGTGAGTGTTTTAACAAATAAATGAAATAATAAAACACGAAACACAAACAACACACCAACATGAAACCAGAGTCAATAACACCTGAGGAAAGAACCAAGGAGAGTGACAGACACAGGGAAGATAATCAAGGAGGTGATGGAGTCCAGGTGAGTGTCATGAGGAGCAGGTGCGCTTGACGATGGTGACAGGTGCGCTTGACGATGGTGACAGGTGTGTGGGATAATCAGCAGCCTGATGACCTAGAGGCCGGAGAGGGAGTATACGTGACAATAACATTTAGTTCATTTAATCATCAGGCCCGAAACCACCTCTGAATGGTGGATCCTGACATTGACCCACACAATGACATCGGTGCGTCACCTTGACAGGCCTGATCAATTGAATTAAGAAACACAATGGAGGTGAGCAGCGTTGTAGGATCCTAGTAATGGCCTACCACATCATCTCCAGAGATAGCAGCGTGCATGGAGACGTTTCCCCTTCGTTGTCCAGGCACTTGGACGGTCGTCCATTTGTCCGACGAGGTTCCGCCCACGGCGCCGAGTTTTGGCTTGTTTGAAGTCCGCTTCGTCGACAAAGATATAGTTGTGTTGGTTCACAGCAGCATCAAACACCCTCTAAAAGTACATTTTGGTTAGTTATTTTTACAGTATAATTCCAGTATGATAATGTGAAGGAGCATGTGCATTAATAGTACCAGTAATACAGTGCCTGAACATTCTCAACCTGCAGTTGTTTCACCCAGTCGTTGTTTCTCTCAGAAGGCACCAGGTAAAGGTGTTTCATAGATACCTGGTTCCTCTTCAAATGGCAGGTGATTGTTGGTAGGCTGATAAATGCCACATTTTTCTCCTCAATGACCAATTCACCATTTCCACCACTATACATTCCTGCTGTACGGTCAGCACACAGCCAGTGCCACCTCGTTGACCTCTCTGACGGGGCCCATGTCCACCTCTCTGACGGGGCCCATGTCCACCTCTCTGACGGGGCCCATGTCCACCTCTCTGAGGGGGCCCATAACCACCTCTCTGACGGGGCCCATGCCCACCTCTCTGACGGGGCCCATAACCACCTCTCTGACGGGGCCCATAACCACCTCTCTGACGGGGCCCATGTCCACCTCTCTGACGGGGCCCATGTCCACCTCTCTGACGGGGCCCATGCCCACCTCTCTGACGGGGCCCATGCCCACCTCTCTGACGGGGCCCATGCCCACCTCTCTGAGGGGGCCCATAACCACCTCTCTGACGGGGCCCATGCCCACCTCTCTGAGGGGGCCCATGCCCACCTGTCTGACGGGGCCCATGCCCACCTCTCTGACGGGGCCCATGCCCACCTCTCTGACGGGGCCCATGCCCACCTCTCTGACGGGGCCCATGTCCACCTCTCTGACGGGGCCCATAACCACCTCTCTGACGGGGCCCATGTCCACCTCTCTGACGGGGCCCATGTCCACCTCTCTGACGGGGCCCATGCCCACCTCTCTGAGGGGGCCCATGCCCACCTCTCTGACGGGGCCCATGCCCACTTCTCTGACGGGGCCCATGCCCACCTCTCTGACGGGGCCCATGTCCACCTCTCTCTGTAAGGTGCAACACAACACTAAACAGAAAATAACCACCCACAAAACACAATGGAAAACAGGCTACCTAAATATGGTTCTCAATCAGGGACAACGATTGACAGCTGCCTCTGATTGAGAACCATACCAGGCCAAACACAGAAATAGAAAATCATAGACAAACTAACATAGACAACCCACCCAACTCACGCCCTGACCATACTAAAACAAAAGACGAAACAAAGGAACTAAGGTCAGAACGTGACACATACTGTACCTATGCAATCTTCTTGAGTGTGCGTGAGCGTTTGTGTGTGTGTGTGCCTGAATCTCCCACTCTGTGAAGAGGAGGAGGACCTAACAGAAAGCTCTTATAATAGTGAAGATTTTAGGAAGAGCAGGGGTGTAAAACCAAAACCCACGTTTTCCAGCAGCAGACATTAAATCGATCATGTCAAAAGAACTGAAGTCTAACAAAACAGCCCCCATCTTTTTACCATCAATAAGTGATGTGCTTGTTGAATGTCCTTCCCTATGTGTTGTCAATTTGTTTACTGTAAAATAGCATTGTATCTGGTCAAACACCATTTTTTCCAGAAGTTTACTAAGGGTTGGTAACAGGTTGATTGGTGGGCTATTTGAGCCAGTAAAGGGGGCTTTACTATTCTTAGGAAGCTAAATGACTCAAGCTTCCCTCCAGGACTGAGGACACACTCTCTAGTCGGCTTACATTGAAGACGTGGCAAATAGGAGTGGTAATATCGTCCACTATTATCCTCAGTCATTCTCCATCCAGATTGTCAGACTACGGGGGCTTGTCATTGTTGCTAGGCAACAATCATTTTTTTCATTTCTTCCACACTCACTTTACGGAATTCAAAAATTACAATGCTTGTCTTTCTTTCATAATTTAGTCAGATATAATTGGATATAATTGGTATTGTTTTTTAATTCAGTTTAGTCACATGATTTCTCAATTTCAAATGCGTTTTCCAATTGGTTGTGTAATTCACCTCTTCCACACTTGACTTTAAGGAATTCAAAATTACAATTCTTGTCTTTCATAATTTGGTCCGGTATACTTGGATGTGTCGCGTCATGGCTTGTGTCTGGCATGTCATGTGTAAATGTACTAATCTTGCCAATGAATTTTTTATTTTTTGATTTCATTTATTTCATAGCGTACTTCATTCTTCTTTTTATTCAGTTTAGTCACATCATTTCTCTATTTGTAGTACGTTTGTCATTCGGTTGTGCAGCCAGACTTATTTGCCATTCCTCTCACCTCATCCAGCCTTCACCTGGATTCACCTGGTCAGCCGAGGTCATGGAAAGAGCAGGTGTTCCTAATGTTTTGTACACTCAGTCTGTACCCCAGTCACAAACGCCTTAAAACTCAGACGTTCTGTTTCCTATAATACTTCTAATTAACATATATATTGTAAAGAGATCCCTCCAATCAGGAATTAACATAGTGACTTCCTGTATTCAACATTTGGCAGATTGTTTTTCTTGGAGGAAGGATGATGGCAGAAGTATAAGTCTACATTTATATTTGAGTCATTTAGCTGAGAGACTTATAGTCAGTGAGTCATTTAGCTGAGAGACTTATAGTCAGTGAGTCATTTAGCTGAGAGACTTATAGTCAGTGAGTCATTTAGCTGAGAGACTTATAGTCAGTGAGTCATTTAGCTGAGAGACTTATAGTCTGTGAGTCATTTAGCTGAGAGACTTAGTCAGTGAGTCATTTAGCAGAAGCTGAGAGACTTAGAGTCAGTGAGTCATTTAGCTGAGAGACTTAGTCAGTGAGTCATTTAGCTGAGAGACTTATAGTCAGTGAGTCATTTAGCTGAGAGACTTATAGTCAGTGAGTCATTTAGCTGAGAGACTTATAGTCAGTGAGTCATTTAGCTGAGAGACTTAGTCAGTGAGTCATTTAGCAGAAGCTGAGAGACTTAGAGTCAGTGAGTCATTTAGCAGACGCTGAGAGACTTACAGTCAGTGAGTCATTTAGCAGACTCTCTTACCTAGAGAGACTTACAGTCAGTGAGTCATTTAGCTGAGAGACTTAGTCAGTGAGTCATTTAGCAGAGAGACTTACAGTCAATGAGTCATTTAGCTGAGAAACCTATAGTCAGTGAGTAATTTAGCTGAGAGACTTAGTCAGTGAGTCATTTAGCTGAGAGACTTACAGTCAGTGAGTCATTTAGCAGACGCTGAGAGACTTACAGTCAGTGAGTCATTTAGCTGACGCTGAGAGACTTACAGTCAGTGAGTCATTTAGCAGACGCTGAGAGACTTACAGTCAGTGAGTCATTTAGCAGACTCTCTAATCCAGAGAGACTTACAGTCAGTGAGTCATTTAGCAGACTCTCTTACCCAGAGAGACTTAGTCAGTGAGTCATTTAGCAGACTCTCTTACCCAGAGAGATTTACAGTCAGTGATTCATTTAGCAGACTCTCTTACCCAGAGAGACTTACAGTCAGTGATTCATTTAGCAGACTCTCTTACCCAGAGAGACTTACAGCCAGTGAGTCATTTAGCAGACTCTCTTACCCAGAGAGACTTACAGCCAGTGAGTCATTTAGCAGACTCTCTTACCCAGAGAGCCTTACAGTCAGTGATTCATTTAGCAGACTCTCTTACCCAGAGAGACTTACAGTCAGTGAGTCATTTAGCAGACGCTGAGAGACTTACAGTCAGTGATTCATTTAGCAGACTCTCTTATCCAGAGAGACTTACAGCCAGTGAGTCATTTAGCAGACTCTCTTACCCAGAGAGACTTACAGTCAGTGATTCATTTAGCAGACTCTCTTACCCAGAGAGACTTACAGTCAGTGAGTCATTTAGCAGACTCTCTTACCCAGAGAGACTAACAGTCAGTGAGTCATTTAGCAGACTCTCTTACCCAGAGAGACTTACAGTCAGTGAGTCATTTAGCAGACTCTCTTACCCAGAGAGACTTACAGTCAGTGAGTCATTTAGCAGACGCTGAGAGACTTCCAGTCAGTGATTCATTTAGCAGACTCTCTTATTCAGAGAGACTTACAGTCAGTGATTCATTTAGCAGACTCTCTTACCCAGAGAGACTTACAGTCAGTGATTCATTTAGCAGACTCTCTTACCCAGAGAGACTTACAGTCAGTGAGTCATTTAGCAGACTCTCTTACCCAGAGAGACTTACAGTCAGTGAGTCATTTAGCAGACTCTCTTACCCAGAGAGACTTACAGTCAGTGAGTCATTTAGCAGACACTGAGAGATTTACAGTCAGTGAGTCATTTAGCAGACTCTCTTACCCAGAGAGATTTACAGTCAGTGAGTCATTTAGCAGACACTCTTACCCAGAGATATTTACAGTCAGTGAGTCATTTAGCAGACTCTCTTACCCAGAGAGACTTACAGTCAGTGAGTCATTTAGCAGACTCTCTTACCCAGAGAGACTTACAGTCAGTGAGTCATTTAGCAGACTCTCTTATCCAGAGAGATTTACAGTCAGTGTGAGCGCATCCAAAATGGCACTCTACTCCCTTAATAGTGCACAACATACTCAGCTCTATCTGGAAAGCTGAATTGTTACCGATTCCGTCATGGAAATGTGAAAGGTAATTTCCGGTTGAGCCGAAACATGCAGCGTTTACCGTGGATGTTGTCTACACTAAAGCAGGAGTGTTGCCCCTCAATGTCATTCACACTGTAAAGCTGAACTGCGATGCGGATTGAATAGAGCCCTTAGACGTACTGAAACCTCCTGACACAGGACTCCTCCTGGTTCATATGACTGAGTGAGTGAGGGTCACTGCGAACTGGGCTTGACCTTTGACTTTATGGTGTAGACGGATACACATGATGGTAAAGAGATGGAGAATTACTTCTCACCGATCAGGTTTTGTTCAGTACGTGCACGCACGCACACACACACACACTAACAGGTGTCTGTATAGAGCCTTGCTACTCTTATTTTCTAATGTCTTTTTACTGTTGTTTTATTTCTTTACTTACACACACATTCTTCGATCAGTGCTGTAAAAGCTCTCTGTTTCGTTGCCAACGCCCCTGTCCCATCAAAGCAGTGTGAGTTCACCCTGCCCCCTCCCCCTCTCCAACCCTGTTTCCCATCCAGAGAACGCAGTGACAGAGTGATCAGTGAGTTACACTCCTGATCCACAGTAAGTTCGCTAGCTGCTAGTTTCCCACAATGGCCTGTATGGGAGCTGCCTGGTGTTATTGCTTAATTAGGCGAAGAGTTGATTGGTTAGCTCTAATTGACAGCTAATTTAAAAAGGCTGAGAGCACATCAGATTGACGTGGGTCTGAGCCTCCAGGGATGGGACAGTAGGGGGTGATTGGTGTTTGTGTGTGTTAGAGACGATGGAGTCTGTGAGGGTACCCCCTGCCTTGGGGAAAGAGTTGCAAAATGATGATACATTTCCCCCAAATTCCCAGGTTTTCCAAAAAGTCCTGGTTGGAAGATTCCGAATGTCCTTCCTTATTACGGGAATCTTCCAACCAGGATTTCTGGAAAAGCTGGGAATTTTTGGGAAATGTATCAGATTTTATCCACCCAAGACAGGTCTGTGTTGAAATGAGAGACTTGGGTATGCCTGTAGAACAAATCTTTCAACCAAACAAGGCAAGATTTGTCTCGACGAAAACCAACCGTAATTATTGTCTTTCTTTGCAGTGCTGATTTGGGGCAGAGCTCACAGGAACTGAATATAGACACCTCACATTTTCTACTGCTTAAGTTCCAGCACCTCTTATAAAATATTGGCTTTAAAATATTGCAGAGCTCCAGCACCTAAATACAAAATAGTACCGGGACCAAAAATGAGTACAGATGTCTACTTTTTAAACATAGCTTCTGTGGATATTTTTTTGGAAACTAAATTGCCGTAGCAACAGTTGACGCAGATTTCTCCCTTTCTTCCTCCATGCCACGTGAATTCACCAATTTGTAAGTCGCTCTGGATAAGAGCGTCTGCTAAATGACTTAAATGTAAATGTAAATGTAAATGTCTCGGCAGGAGCCCTGCTAGGTTCCATCCTGCATGGCTGTCTCAGCATCTGCCTTGGGTATGCCTGGTCTGCCTGGTCTCTGCCTGGTCTGCCTGGTCTCTGCCTGGTCTGCCTGGTCTGCCTGGTCTCTGCCTGGTCTGCCTGGTCTGCCTGGTCTCTGCCTGGTCTGCCTGGTCTCTGCCTGGTCTTTGCCTGGTCTGCCTGGTCTGCCTGGTCTCTGCCTGGTCTGCCTGGTCTGCCTGGTCTGCCTGGTCTCTGCCTGGTCTCTGCCTGGTCTGCCTGGTCTCTGCCTGGTCTCTGCCTGGTCTGCCTGGTCTCTGCCTGGTCTCTGCCTGGTCTCTGCCTGGTCTCTGCCTGGTCTGCCTGGTCTCTGCCTGGTCTCTGCCTGGTCTGCCTGGTCTCTGCCTGGTCTCTGCCTGGTCTGCCTGGTCTCTGCCTGGTCTCTGCCTGGTCTCTGCCTGGTCTCTGCCTGGTCTGCCTGGTCTCTGCCTGGTCTCTGCCTGGTCTGCCTGGTCTGCCTGGTCTCTGCCTGGTCTCTGCCTGGTCTCTGCCTGGTCTCTGCCTGGTCTGCCTGGTCTGCCTGGTCTCTGCCTGGTCTGCCTGGTCTCTGCCTGGTCTCTGCCTGGTCTCTGCCTGGTCTGCCTGGTCTCTGCCTGGTCTCTGCCTGGTCTGCCTGGTCTCTGCCTGGTCTCTGCCTGGTCTGCCTGGTCTGCCTGGTCTCAGCCTGGTCTCTGCCTGGTCTCTGCCTGGTCTGCCTGGTCTGCCTGGTCTCTGCCTGGTCTGCCTGGTCTCTGCCTGGTCTGCCTGGTCTCTGCCTGGTCTCTGCCTGGTCTGCCTGGTCTCTGCCTGGTCTCTGCCTGGTCTGCCTGGTCTCTGCCTGGTCTGCCTGGTCTGCCTGGTCTCTGCCTGGTCTGCCTGGTCTGCCTGGTCTCTGCCTGGTCTCTGCCTGGTCTCTGCCTGGTCTCTGCCTGGTCTCTGCCTGCCCATGTGAACCACACAAGACAATTAGGGACTTATTAGACACCTGTGGAGATGTGTTCCTCATGGGCGACCAGTCGCCTGCCAGCCTATGCAAACCCAGAACCCTATTCTCCAGCCCCAACCCCAACCACAGCCACAGCCCCATCCCCATCCCCAGCCCCAGCCCCAGCCCCAGCCCAGACAGAACAGAACAGTCAGGGGTATTGTCTCACCTAATTACGCTGAAGCCAGAGGCCCCCTTTTTGTGTGGCTTCACCATGCCTGTCTGATTCCCTTCTCCTGCCCTGGCCAATAATCTCTGTCCTGATCACCAGACCTGGGTTCAAGTTGTGTCTGAAATCTTACAAACCACTTTGAGCATTTGCTTTAACCTGCTGGTATGGGTGGGGGTTTGAACCTTAACCTGCTGGCGTGGGAGGTGGTTTGAACTTTATCCTGCTGGTGTGGGTGGGGATTGGAGCTTTAACCTGCATTTGTGGGTGGAGGTTTGAACTTTAACCTGCATTTGTGGGTAGAGTTTGAAATTTAACCTGCAGGTGTGGGTGGGGGTTTGAACTTTAACCTGCTGGTGTGGGTGGGGGTTTGAACTTTAACATGCAGGTGTGGGTGGGGGTTTGAACTTTAACCTGCAGGTGTGGGTGGGGGTTTGAACTTTAACCTGCTGGTGTGGGTGGGGGTTTGAACTTTAACATGCTGGTGTGGGTGGGGGTTTGAACTTTAACCTGCTGGTGTGGGTGGGGGTTTGAACTTTAACCTGCTGGTGTGGGTGGGGGTTTGAACTTTAACCTGCTGGTGCGGGTGGGGTTTGAACTTTAACCTGCAGGTGTGGGTGGGGGTTTGAACTTTAACCTGCTGGTGTGGGTGGGGGTTTGAACTTTAACCTGCAGGTGCGGGTGGGGGTTTGAACTTTAACCTGCAGGTGTGGGTGGGGGTTTGAACTTTAACCTGCTGGTGTGGGTGGGGGTTTGAACTTTAACCTGCTGGTGTGGGTGGGGGTTTGAACTTTAACCTGCAGGTGTGGGTGGGGGTTTGAACTTTAACCTGCAGGTGTGGGTGGGGGTTTGAACTTTAACCTGCTGGTGTGGGTGGGGGTTTGAACTTTAACCTGCTGGTGTGGGTGGGGGTTTGAACTTTAACCTGCAGGTGTGGGTGGGGGTTTGAACTTTAACCTGCAGGTGTGGGTGGGGGTTTGAACTTTAACCTGCTGGTGTGGGTGGGGGTTTGAACTTTAACCTGCAGGTGTGGGTGGGGGTTTGAACTTTAACCTGCTGGTGTGGGTGGGGGTTTGAACTTTAACCTGCAGGTGTGGGTGGGGTTTTGAACTTTAACCTGCTGGTGTGGGTGGGGGTTTGAACTTTAACCTGCTGGTGTGGGTGGGGGTTTGAACTTTAACCTGCAGGTGTGGGTGGGGGTTTGAACTTTAACCTGCTGGTGTGGGTGGGGGTTTGAACTTTAACCTGCAGGTGTGGGTGGGGGTTTGAACTTTAACCTGCAGGTGTGGGTGGGGGTTTGAACTTTAACCTGCAGGTGTGGGTGGGGGTTTGACATTTCAGGACTACCCTGTTGGTTCCATTGTATTGGTGAAGCTCAATTACGCATAGCTAGAGTATTTGAAAGGTTTCAAATACTTCTTGAACCCAGGTCCGCTGTCCACTCTGGGATTGTGCTAATTAGAATAGAAATGGGCCCAAGCAATTATGTCAACTCTCGTTACAGCCGATGACAATGAGGAATATTATTTCTCTGAAATGTTTTGTGTTGTTCCCTGGGCCTCCTGCTTTGCTCTCCAGTTTGTCATTACTGCAGCCCCAACACAACACAACTCCACATGCAATGGCCCAATGCCTACCAAGTCCCAGTCCCCTGAGTCACTGAGTTCCCTGGTCCGATGGCCAGACCCTAGAGAGAGACGCTCCCATGCAGCGGGTCTATGGAACGACACTGGCATGAAGTTATTGCTCTAATTAATGCTTTGTCCATACAGCACAAACTAACTGTTGAGTCACGTCGCTAGCTGAGTAGCTTCACATTGTTGCACTGAGGGCCTTTGTCTCTCTGTCTGTTCTCTAGTTGTTCATCTCTCTGGGAACAATTAGCTAGATTGGAGGACAGAACATCAGATCAGACAGACAACCGACTTGACAGGACAGGACTGGACAGGACAGGACTGGACTGGACTGGAGAGGACAGGACAGGTGTAGACTGGAGAGGACAGGACAGGTGTAGACTGGAGAGGACAGGACAGGTGTGGACTGGAGAGGACAGGACAGGTGTGAACTGGAGAGGACAGGACAGGACTGGACTAGAGAGGACAGGACAGGTGTGGACTGGAGAGGACAGGACAGGTGTAGACTGGAGAGGACAGGACAGGGCTGGGATGTTGTTGAGGAGAGCTGACAATGAGTGTCTTTATTACATATCTTTTACTGTTAATAACTGTTCCTGACTATTCCTAACAGTTCCTGGCTGTTCCTAACTGTTCCTGGCGTTACCTGGCTATTCCTAACAGTTCCTAACTGTTCCTGGCTGTTCCTAACTGTTCCTAACTGTTCCTGGCTGTTCCTAACTGTTCCTAACTGTTCCTGGCTGTTCCTAACTGTTCCTAACAGTTCCTGGCTGTTCCTAACTGTTCCTAACTGTTCCTGGCTGTTCCTACCTGTTCCTAACTTTTCCTGGCTGTTCCTAACTGTTCCTGACGTTACCTGGCTATTCCTAACAGTTCCTGGCTGTTCCTAACTGTTCCTGGCTGTTCCTGGCTGTTCCTAACTGTCCCTAACTGTTCCTAACTGTTCCTGGCTGTTCCTAACTGTCCCTAACTGTTCCTAACTGTTCCTGGCTGTTCCTGGCTGTTCCTAACTGTTCCTGGCTGTTCCTAACTGTTCCTGGCTGTTCCTAGCTGCTCATAACTGTTCATCTGACAATTAATCTTGATGGTTGTACAGTCGTCTCAAATAAAACTGTGAAGGACCTCGGCGTTACTCTGGACCCTGATCTCTCTTTTGACGAACATATCAAGACTGTTTCAAGGACAGCTTTTTTCCATCTACATAACATTGCAAAAATCAGAAACTTTCTGCCCAAAAATTATGCAGAATTTTTTGTTGTTACTTTTGTTACTTCTAGGTTAGACTACTGCAATGCTCTACTTTCCGGCTACCCGGATAAGCACTAAATAAACTTCAGTTAGTGCTAAATATGGCTGCTAGAATCCTCACTAGAACCAACAAATTTGATCATATTACTCCAGTGCTAGCCTCCCTACACTGGCTTCCTGTTATGAAGGAAAGGCCTGATTTCAAGGTTTTACTGCTAACCTACAAAGCTTTACATGGGTTTGCTCCTACCTATCTTTCCGATTTGGTCCTGCCGTACATAACTACACGTACGCTACGGTCAAAAGACGCAGGCCTCCTAATTGTCCCTAAAATTTCTAAGCAAACAGCTGGAGGCAGGGCTTTCTCCTATAGAGCTCAATTTTTATGGAATGGTCTGGCTACCCATGTCAGAGACGCAAACTCAGTCTCAACCTTTAAGTCTTTACTGAAGACTCATCTCTTCAGTAGGTCATATGATTGAGTGTAGTCTGGCCCAGGAGTGTGAAGGTGAACAGAAAGGCTCTGGAGCAACGAACCGCCCTTGCTGTCTCTGCCTGGCCAGTTCCCCTCTCTCCACTGGGATTCTCTGCCTCTAACCCTATTACAGGGGCTGAGTCACTGGCTTACTGGTGCTCTTCCATGCCGTCCCTAGGAGGGGTGCGTCACTTGCTATACTCAGCCTATACTCAGCCTTGTCTCAGGATGGTAAATTGGTGGTTGAAGATATCCCTCTAGTGGTGTGGGGGCTGTGCTTTGGCAAAGTGGGTGGGGTTATGTCGTGCCTGTTTGGCCCTGTCCGGGGGTATCATCGGATGGGGCCTCAGTGTCTCCTGACCCCTCCTGTCTCAGCCTCCAGTATTTTTGCTGCAGTAGTTCATGTGTCGGGGGCTAGGGTCAGTTTGTTATATCTGGAGTACTTCTCCTGTCTTATCCTGTGTCCTGTGTGTTTAAGTATGCTCTCTCAAATTCTCTATTTCTTTCTTTTTCTCTCTCGGAGGACCTGAGCCCTAGGACCATGCCTCAGGACTACCTAGCATGATGACTCCTTGCTGTCCCCAGTCCACCTGGCTGTGCTGCTGCTCCAGTTTCAACTGTTCTGCCTGTGGCTATGGAACCCTGACCTGTTCACCAGACGTGCTACCTGTCCCATACCTGCTGTTTTCAACTCTCTAGAGACAGCAGGAGCGGTTGAGATTCTCTTAATGATCAGCTATGAAAAGCCAACTGACATTTACTCCTGAGGTGCTGACCTGTTGCACCCTCGACAACTACTGTGATTATTATTATTTGACCATGCTGGTCATTTATGAACATTTGAACACCTTGGCCATGTTCTGTTATAATCTCCACCCGGCACAGCCAGAAGAGGACTGGCCACCCCTCATAGCCTGGTTCCTCTCTGTACTCCACACACAGAGACACGTACAAAGCTCTCCCTCGCCCTCCATTCGGTAAATCCGACCACAACTCTATCCTCCTGATTACAAGCAAAAATTAAAGCGCGAAGCACCAGTGACTCAGTCTATAAACAAATGGTCAGTTGAAGCAGATGCTAAACTACAGGACTGTTTTACTATCACAGACTGGAATATGTTCCGGGATTCTTCCGATGGCATTGAGGAGTACACCACATCAGTCACTGGCTTCATCAATAAGTGCATTGAGGATGTCGTCCCTACAATGACTGTACGTACATACCCTAACCAGAAGCCATGGATTACACGCAACATTCGCACTGAGCTAAAGGGTAGAGCTGCCACTTTCAAGGTGCAGGACTCTAACCCGGAAACTTACAAGAAATCCCGCTATGCCCTGCGACGAACCATCAAACAGGCAAAGCGTCAATACAGGAAAAGATTGAATCATACTACACTGGCTGCAACGCTCGTCGGATGTGGCAGGGCTTGCAAACTATTACAGACTACAAAGAAAAGCACAGCCGCGAGCTGCCCAGTGACACGAGCCTACCAGACGAGCTAAATCACTTCTATACTTGCTTCGAGGCAAGCAAGACTGAGGCATGCATGAGAGCATCAGCTGTTCCGGACGACTGTGTGATCACGCTCTCCGTAGCCAACCTTTAAACAGGTCAACATTCACCAGGCTGCGGGGCCAGACGGATTACCAGGACGTGTACTCTTGGCATGTGCTGACCAACTGGCAGGTGTCTTCACTGACATTTTCAACATGTCCCTGATTGAGTCTGTAATACCAACATGTTTCAAGCAGACCACCATAGTCCCTGTGCCCAAGAACATGAAGGCAAACTGCCTAAATGACTACAGACCCATAGCACTCATGTCCGTAGCCATGAAGTGTTTTAAAAGGCTGGTAATGGCTCACATCAACACCATTATCACAGAAACCCTAGACCCACTCCAATTTCCATACCGCCCAAACAGATCCACAGATGATGCAATCTCTATTGCACTCCACACTGCCCTTTCCCACCTGGACAAATGAAGCACCTATGTGAGAATGCTGTTCATTGACGACAGCTCAGCATTCAACACCATAGTACCCTCAAAGCTCATCATTAAGCTAAGGATCCTGGGACTAAACACCTCTCTCTGCAACGGGATCCTGGACTTCCTGACAGGCCGCCCCCAGGTGGTGAGGGTAGGTAGCAACACATCTGCCGGGCTGATCCTCAATACTGGAGCTCCCCAGGGGTGCATGCCCAGTCCCCTCCTGTACTCCCTGTTCACTCATGACTGCATGGCCAGGCACGACTCCAACACCATCATTAAGTTTGCTGACGACACAACAGTGGTTGGCCTGATCACCGACAACGACGAGACAGCCTATAGGGAGGAGGTCAGAGACCATCGCCGGGTGGTGCCAAAATAACAACCCATCCCTCAACGTAACCAAGACTAAGGAGATGATGGTGGACTACAGGAAAAGGAGCACCGAGCACGTCCCCATTCTCATCGACGGGGCTTAGAGCTTCAAGTTCCTTGGTGTCCACATCAACTACAAACTAGAATGGTCCAAACACACCAAGACAGTCGTGAAGAGGGCATGACAAAGCCTATTCCCCATCAGGAAACTAAAAAGATTTGGAATGGGTCCTGAGATCCTCAAAAGGTTCTACAGCTGCAACATCGAGAGCATCCTGACCGGTTTCATCACTGCCTGGTACGGCAATTGCTCGGCCTCCGACCGCAAGGCACTTCAGAGGGTAGTGCGTATGGCCCAGTACATCACTGGGGCAAAGCTGCCTGCCATCCAGGACCTCTACACCAGGCGGTGTCAGAGGAAGGCCCTAAAAATTGTCAAAGACCCCAGCCAGCCCAGTCATAGACTGTTCTCTCTACTACCGCATGGCAAGTCAAGGACAAAAAGGCTTCTCAACAGTTTTTACCCCCAAGCCATAAGACTCCTGAACAGGTAACCAAATGGTTACCCGGACTATTTGCATTGTGCGCCCCCCCCCAACCCCTCTTTTACCCCTCTTTTACGCTGCTGCTACTCTCTGCTTATCATATATGCATAGTCACTTTAACTATACATTCATGTACATACTACCTAAATGGCCCGACCAATCAGTGCTCCCGCACATTGGCTAACCGGTTATCTGCATTGTGTCCAACCACCCGCCAATCCCTCTTTTACGCTACTGCTACTCTCTGTTCATCATATATGCATAGTCACTTTAACGATACCTACATGTACATACTACCTCAATAAGCCTGACTAACAGGTGTCTGTATAGAGCCTTGCTACTAACAGGTGTCTGCATAGAGCCTTGCTACTAACAGGTGTCTGTATAGAGCCTTGCTACTAACAGGTGTCTGTATAGAGCCTTGCTACTAACAGGTGCCTGTATAGAGCCTTGCTACTAACAGGTGTCTGTATAGAGCCTTGCTACTAACAGGTGTCTGTATAGAGCCTTGCTACTAACAGGTGTCTGTATAGAGCCTTGCTAATAACATGTGTCTGTATAGAGCCTTGCTACTAACAGGTGTCTGTATAGAGCCTTGCTAATAACATGTGTCTGTATAGAGCCTTGCTACTAACAGGTGTCTGTATAGAGCCTTGCTACTAACATGTGTCTGTATAGAGCCTTGCTACTAACAGGTGTCTGTATAGAGCCTTGCTACTCTTATTTTCTAATTTTTTCAAATGTCTTTTACTGTTGTTTTATTTCTTTACTTACACACACACACACACACACACACACACACACACACACACACACACACACACACACACACACACACACACACACACACACACACACACACACACACACACACACACTAGTATTGTGCTGTTTAATGTTAATAATTTTCTAATATCCAGAATGTCTCTTGGTCTTAAATATCTCTGTTTATTTCCTCTGTGATTGACTTCCATGTTCTAGATCTGTTACAAGCCAATCCCATTCTTCTCTGGGTCAAATCAATGTTCTAGATCTGTTACAAGCCAATCCCGTTCCTCTCTGGGTCAAATCAATGTTCTAAATCTGTTACAAGCCAATCCCATTATTTCTTTCATCACATTCCCAGTGGGTCAGAAGTTTACATATGCTCAATTAGTATTTGGTAGCATTGCCTTTAACTTGTTTAACTTGGGTCAAAAAATTCAGGTAGCCTACCACAAGCTCCCCACAATAAGTTGGGTGAATTTTGGCCCATTCCTCCTGACAGAGCTGATGTAACTGAGTCAGGTTTGTAAGCCTCCTTTCTCGCACACGCTTTTTCAGTTCTGCCAACACATTTTCTATAGGATTGAGGCCAGGGTTTTGTGATGGCCACAACAATACCTTGGCTTTGTGCTCCTTAAGCCATTTTGCCACAACTTTTGAAGTATGCTTGGGGTCATTGTCCATTTGGAAGACCCATTTGTCCTTCTTGCAGCAAAGCACACCCACAACATGATGCTGCCACCCCCGTGCTTCACGGTTGGGATGGCGTTCTTCGGCTTGCAAGCCTCCCCCTTTTTTCCTCCAAACATAACAATGGTCATCATGGCCAAAGAGTTCTATTTTTGTTTCATCAGACCAGAGAACATTTATCCAAAAAGTATGATCTTTGTCCCCATGTGGTACCTTTAGGCGTTTGGAAATTGCTCCCAAGGATGAACCAGACTTGTGGAGGTCTACAATTTCTTTCTGAGGTCTTGGCTGATTTCTTTGATTTTCTAATGATGTCAAGCAAAGAGGCACAGAGTTTGAAGGTAGGCTTTGAAATACATCCACAGGTACACCTCCAATTGACTCAAGTTATGTCAATTAGCCTATCAGAGGCTTCTAAAGCCATGACATAATTTTCTGGAATTTTCCAAGCTGTTTAAAGGCAGAGTCCACTTAGTGTATGTAAACTTCTGACCCACTGGAATTGTGATACAGTGAATTTTAAGTGAAATAATCTGTCTGTAAACAATTGTTGGAAAAATGACTTGTGATGACACAAAGTAGATGTTCTGACCAACTCGCCAAAACTATAGTTTGTTAACAAGAAATCTGTTGAGTGGTTGAAAAACGAGTCTTAATGACTCCAACCAAAGTGTATGCTAACTTCCGACTTCAACTGTATATTCCTCTTCTTCAAGACCTGACATTATGAATTAGACAGTGGGTTTATACATGGGCATAGGGTTATGCTTTAATACGCTTTTATTCAAATGTGCAAGAACCATCTTCCGACAGACAGACACGCCTCCATTCTCCTCTCCGAACCAGACATATTCTCATGAAGGATTCTCCTCTCCTAACCAGACATATAAAACATCAATTTCCTTTATTATTAATATTTTTCCTCATGGATTAATAACCTGCACCGTCTCCATCTTCTCCCCCCCATCCTTCCCTTCCCTCCCCTCATCCTCTCACTCTCTCCCCTCCCCTCATCCTCTCACTCTCTCCCCTCCACCATCCTCTCACTCTCTCCCCTCCACCATCCTCTCCCCCCATCCTTCCCTCCGCCCATCTTCTCCCCCTCTCCCCTCCCCTATTCCTCTCACTCTCTCCCCTCCACCATCCTCTCCCCCCCATCCTTCCCTTCCCTCCCCTCATCCTCTCACTCTCTCCCCTCCACCATCTTCTCCCCCCATCCTTCCCTTCCCTCCCCTCATCCTCTCACTCTCTCCCCTCCACCATCCTCTCCCCCCATCCTTCCCTCCCCCCCATCTTCTCCCCCTCTCCCTCCCCCCTCATCCTCTCACTCTCTCCCCTCCACCATCCTCTCCCCCCATCCTTCCCTCCCCCCATCTTCTCCCCCTCTCCCCTCCTCCCCTAATCCTCTCACTCTCTCCCTCCACCATCCTCTCCCCCCATCCTTCCCTTCCCTCCCTCATCCTCTCACTCTCTCCCCTCCACCATCTTCTCCCCCCATCCTTCCCTTCCCTCCCCTCATCCTCTCACTCTCTCCCCTCCACCATCCTCTCCCCCCCCATCCTTCCCTCCCCTCATCCTCTCACTCTCTCCCCTCCACCATCCTCTCCCCCCCCCATCCTTCCCTCCCCTCATCCTCTCACTCTCTCCCCTCCACCATCCTCTCCCCCCATCCTTCCCTTCCCTCCCCTCATCCTCTCACTCTCTCCCTCCACCATCCTCTCCCCCCATCCTTCCATCCCCTCATCCTCTCACTCTCTCCCCTCCACCATCCTCTCCCCTCTCCCCTCCCCCATCCTCTCCCCCTCTCCCTCCCCATCCTCTCCCCCTCTCCCCTCCCCTCCCTCATCCTCTCTCCCCTCTCCCCCTCTCCATCCTCTCTCCCCTCATCCTCTCACTCTCTCCCCTCCACCATCTTCTCCCCCATCCTTCCCTCCCCTCATCCTCTCACTCTCTCCCCTCCACCATCCTCTCCCCCCCATCCTTCCCTCCCCTCATCTTCTCCCCCTCTCCCCTCCCCTAATCCTCTCACTCTCTCCCCTCCACCATCCTCTCCCCCCATCCTTCCCTCCCCCATCTTCTCCCCCTCTCCCCTCCCCCCTCATCCTCTCACTCGCTCCCCTCCCCATCCTCTCCTCCCCATTCGCCCCCATCCTTCCCTCCACTAATCTTCTCCCCCTCCCCCATCCTCTCTCTCCTCTCCTCTCTCCCCTCCCCCATCCTCTCCCCTTCTCCCTCCCCCCATCCTCTCCCCCTCTCCCCCTCCCCCTCCCCATCCCCTCTCCCCCTCCTCTCTCCCCCTCTCCATCCTCTCTCCCCCCCCATCCTCTCTCCCCTCTCCATTCTCTCTCCCTCTCCCTCCCCCGATCCTCTCTCCCTCCCCATCCTCTCTCCCCTCTCCCCTCTCCCATCATCTCTCCCCTCCATCCTTCCCTTCCCCTCTCCCCCTTTCCCCTCCCACTTTCAACCTCATAGTCATGTTAATACAAACCAATAAACCTCATACTTCCTTTACAATCAGCAAGGTCATTTACACCCACTTTCAAGGTAACATCATATTTTGTCATGAATGTACGGCAACAGCATCCATTTTAGGAAGACGCCACTTGTCAGACAAAAACGACTTCCTAATATGGAGGCTGTACATTCCATGCTTTTTAAAAAACAGGCCGACTCTTTAAGGCCCCGATTCCGACCTGAGTTCAGCGAGCAGAAATGGAACGTTATTCCTTTTGCCCCTTTCTCCCTATGCGTATTGTAACCTCAAACTTAAGCACGAGAACCGCATGCTATTCACACGCTATTCATTCTGGGTGGCGATCTAAGAAATGAAGGTGTGTCAGAGGCGTGTCTACAGATACACCATAATAATGAAGGTGTGTTGGAGGCGTGTCTACAGATACACCATATTAATGAAGGCGTGTTGGAGGCGTGTCTACAGGTACACTATATTAATGAAGGTGTGTTGGAGGCGTGTCTACAGATACACCATATTAATGAAGGTGTGTTGGAGGCGTGTCTACAGACACACCATATTAATGAAGGCGTGTTGGAGGCGTGTCTACAGATACACCATATTCTGACCTTGACTTAATTCCCTTATAATTCCACCACCTTTACACGTGAGAAAACCATGAACAAGGTCGAGCTAACCTGCCAGTTCCAAGTGGAAAATTCATCTCCTTTACAGCACTCTAAAGACACTGTGATTTATAAATTGTCATGCATACTCACTCCCTCTCCGGCCTCGAGGTCATCACGCTGCTGATTATCCCACACACCTGTCACCATCGTCAAGCGCACCTGCTCCTCATGACACTCACCTGGACTCCATCACCTCCTTGATTATCTTCCCATTCCGTCAGTCCCCTTGGTTCTTTCCTCAGGTGTTATTGACTCTGGTTTCATGTCGGTGTGTTGTTTGTGTTTCGTGTTTGTTACTTTTATTTATTAAAACAGTCACTCCCTGAACTTTGTTCCTGACTCTCAGCGCATTCGATACATAAATGGATAACAGCTATTGATAATACACAAAGCAACTGTTAGAGATGATTTTTACTTATAATCCCTGGAGATTAATGTGAAACCAGTCATGTTTATTTATTTATTTTACCTTTATTTAACCAGGCAAGTCAGTAAAGAACAAATTCTTATTTTCAATGACGGCCGAGGAACAGTGGGTTAACTGCCTGTTCAGGGGCAGAACGACAGATTTGTACCTTGTCAGCTCGAGGGTTTGAACGTGCAACGTTCCGATTACTTACTGAAAATCGCTCTAACCACTGGGCTACCCTGCCGCCCCGTGGAAGCAAACTGAAAATTAAATTAACGTGAGATGTATTGCAGGCTTTTTTCCACAGTGAAATAGAATATAAATAGTTGTGCCTCTCAGAATTTTAATTGTGTGCCATCATAACTAACGTGGATGAAAGGCTAATTTAGTGCTGAACCAAGCTATAGGCTTCTGTAGGGCTGAACCCAAGCTATAGTCTTCTGTAGGGCTGAACCCAAGCTATAGTCTTCTGTAGGGCTGAACCCAAGCTATCGTCTTCTGTAGGGCTGAACCCAAGCTATAGTCTTCTGTAGGGCTGAACCCAAGCTATAGGCTTCTGTAGGGCTGAACCCAAGCTATAGTCTTCTGTAGGGCTGAACCCAAGCTATAGTCTTCTGTAGGGCTGAACCCAAGCTATCGTCTTCTGTAGGGCTGAACCCAAGCTATAGGCTTCTGTAGGGCTGAACCCAAGCTATAGGCTTCTGTAGGGCTGAACCCAAGCTATATTCTTCTGTAGGGCTGAACCCAATGGCTTCTATATCATGTTAAATATTAGCCTATCGGGAGCCACAGTCAGTAATGCTCACATACATTAATAACTGTCACTTGACTGTTCGTTTTCTTCAATTTGTAGCTTTACATTCTTTACATTTCTTTCCTCTGTCACATCTGTGTAGTTGTTCCTGAGGGTCGATAGCATTAGTGGATCACATTAAGTTAACATTGTACAAATAATTTAGGACCTGTAGCCCATTTGAATCACTATGGAACTCAGACCGCACGTAGCAGGTTAAACCTGGAGCCTGACGCACGGTTCACCACGACTAGACTGTTGTCATTACAGTTCCATGATTAGTGAGAATCAGGGTAGATTTATAGGACTATAGTTGAACTCCTACTATAGACTTATAGGACTATAGTTGAACTCCTACTGTAGATTTATAGGACTATAGTTGAACTCCTACTGTAGATTTATAGGACTATAGTTGAACTCCTACTGTAGATTTATAGGACTATAGTTGAACTCCTACTGTAGATTTATAGGACTATAGTTGAACTCCTACTGTAGATTTATAGGACTATAGTTGAACCCTTACTGTAGATTTATAGGACTATAGTTGAACTCCTACTGTAGATTTATAGGACTATAGTTGAACTCCTACTGTAGATTTATAGGACTATAGTTGAACTCCTACTGTAGATTTATAGGACTATAGTTGAACTCCTACTGTAGATTTATAGGACTATAGTTGAACTCCTACTGTAGATTTATAGGACTATAGTTGAACTCCTACTGTAGATTTATAGGACTATAGTTGAACTCCTACTGTAGATTTATAGGACTATAGTTGAACTCCTACTGTAGATTTATAGGACTATAGTTGAACTCCTACTGTAGATTTATAGGACTATAGTTGAACTCCTACTGTAGATTTATAGGACTATAGTTGAACTCCTACTGTAGATTTATAGGACTATAGTTGAACTCCTACTGTAGATTTATAGGACTATAGTTGAACTCCTACTGTAGATTTATAGGACTATAGTTGAACTCCTACTGTAGATTTATAGGACTATAGTTGAACTCCTACTGTAGATTTATAGGACTATAGTTGAACTCCTACTGTAGATTTATAGGACTATAGTTGAACTCCTACTGTAGATTTATAGGACTATAGTTGAACTCCTACTGTAGATTTATAGGACTATAGTTGAACTCCTACTGTAGATTTATAGGACTATAGTTGAACTCCTACTATAGATTTATAGGACTATAGTTGAACTCCTACTGTAGATTTATAGTACTATAGTTGAACTCCTACTGTAGATTTATAGGACTATAGTTGAACCCTTACTGTAGATTTATAGGACTATAGTTGAACTCCTACTGTAGATTTATAGGACTATAGTTGAACTCCTACTGTAGATTTATAGGACTATAGTTGAACTCCTACTGTAGATTTATAGGACTATAGTTGAACTCCTACTGTAAACCTTTTTTCCACCTTTCATGGATTGATCTTGAATATGACAACTTTCAGGATGAATCAAACCGCTGTATTTTTTTACATGTATTTTGTATTCATCAATATACAATATATTGTGAAAACACACTCCAAACCATTCCTAAAATGATTGAGGGAAGGGGAGAGGAGAGAGGAGAGAAGTGAGGGAAGAGAAGGAGAGAGGAGAGAAGTGAGGGAAGGGAAGAGAAGAGAAGAGAAGAGGAGGGGATGGAAGAGAAGAGGGGAGGAAGGAAGAGAAGGAGAGAAGTGAGGGAAGAGAAGGAGAGAGGAGAGAAGTGAGGGAAGGGAAGAGAAGAGAAGAGGAGGGGAGGGAAGGGAAGAGAAGGAGAGAGGAGAGAAGTGAGGGAAGGGGAGAGGAGAGAGGAGAGAAGTGAGGGAAGGGAAGAGAAGAGATTTATATCTTCCTAAGCCTAAAATGTGCCTGAATAATGTACAAGATTCTAATATTTTTAATCTACCAGTTGGTTCTGAAACAGAAACGAAGATGCATAGATGTTTTTCCCCCCCCCGTTCTCTCGAGTCTGTTGACAAAATTCTAATTAAAAGGTACACCATATTTAAAGGGATGACTTAATATGAACGTCCTGGAAACCCCATTGAATGAAAACTACATGAAGATCTCTTGACCAGCAAGTGGGAGTGTTTTCAGCGGTTGAATGACATTTATTCAGCGTTCGCAAGGGAACAACACCTGTAATGCCCATTACGCTCCTTGATGAGGTCTGAACACCAACTGAGAAGTGCACAAGACAGGTGTCCTAAGTCTGAATCGGGCCCTAATTCAGTGGTTCCCAACCTTTTTCAGTTACTGTACCATCAGGTATATTTTGCTCTGCCCAGAGTACCATGGAAGTATCCCCTCTTGTGCATTTTACCAGTAGGCCTATAGTCTCATGAGTATTCTCAAGTACCCCCTGTGGATAGGACAGGTACCCCCTGTAGATAGGACAGGTACCCCCGTGGATAGACCAGGTACCCCCAGTTTGGGAAACACTGCCGTAATTGAAGAAAATGCGGAGGACATTCATTCTAGGTTTTAGGTGGACAAGTCCGAACATATTGTGATCTATGAGGAAGGTGGCAGAGTAAGGATACTGAAGTCGTTAAACTGAGGATTGTTCTGTGGTATCATGACCTTGAGGTGTCCATCAGCAGGTTAAACATGATGATTCTAATTGGACCATGCAGGATTGTTCTGTGGTGTCATGACCTTGAGGTGTACTCAAATTGATGGCGCCAACTAAACTGACGTTTTGGGATATAAAGAAGGATTTTATCAAAACAAAAAATGACACGACATGTTATAACTGGGACCCTTTGGATGAAAAATCAGAGGAACATTGTAATGGTTTTCTTGTGGGGAAAGAGAGGCGGACCAAAATGCAGCGTGGTTAGTTTTGTGCATCTTTAATAAAGATGAAAGTACAACAATCTACAAAACAAGAAACGTGAAAAACCAAACCAGTCCTATCTGGTGCCACAAAGACAGGAACAATCACCCTCAAAACCCAACACAAAACAGGCTACCTAAATATGGTTCCCAATCAGAGACAATGACTAACACCTGCCTCTGATTGAGAACCATATCAGGCCAAACATAGAAATGGACAAACCAGACACACAACATAGAATGCCCACCCAGCTCACGTCCCGACCAACACTAAAACAAGGAAAACACACACGAACGATGGTCAGAACATGACAAACATTTTCAAAAAGTAAGTGAATATTTCATTGTTATTTGTGAAAGTATGAAACCTTTGCCGGTGGAAAAATATTATGAGATGTGGTGCCGTCCTCAAACAATCCCATGGCAGGTTTTTGCTGTAATAGCTACTGTAAATTGGACAGTGCAGTTAGATTAACAAGAATTTAAGCTTTCAACGAATATAAGACACTTATATGTACCTAAATGTGTCATTGTTTTTAGGCCAGCTGTTTTTAGTCAAGATGTTTGTGTTTTTAACGTGATATGTTTTTGTTGTACTGTATGTGTGTTTATAGTTGTGTTTAATGTTGTGTTAGTGTATGTGTTGTTTTGTCTGAGACGTTGTTCGCCCTGCTGCTATTGGACCAGGTCTCTCTTGGAAAAGACATGTTATCTCAATGACGAAAACCTGTATAAACAAAGGTAAAACAAAATAAAAATATTTTAAAAAACATGTTTAATATCCATCATTTTTATGTTTATTTATTTGAATTGCGCGCCCTCCAGTTTCACCGGAAGTTGCCTGGTGACAATATCTAACACTGATCAATATAAAACTGATCAATACATTACACTGTGATCAATACTGACTAATGTAAAGGAGATGTGTTATTCTCTCTCTCTCTCTCTCTCTCTCTCTCTCTCTCTCTCTCTCTCTCTCTCTCTCTCTCCCTCTCTCTCCCTCTCTCTCTCATCATTAGTGAAGGCAAACCCCGCCTTCCTGCTCCCTCCACCGTTCGGTCATTACGGAGTGTAATTGCTATTTAATAGATTAAACATTCATCCCGCTGATCCAATCCCCAGAGAGAAGACACAACAGCCTCCCTACTACCACACACACACACACACACACACACACACACACACACACACACACACACACACACACACACACACACACACACACCTCTGACTCCCACTTGATGCTGGTAATGTGATGACCTACTGATTGATATGTGAGGGTGCTGGGGATACGGACATGGGCTTTGATTTCCCAGGAGGCAACACTCTCCTCTCCACATCTACGCCTGGATCAATTTCATCCCCTCACTCATTGCCATGGTACCGCAGATGGAACGTAAGGGGGGGGGCTCACACACACACACACACACACACACACACACACACACACACACACACACACACACACACACACACACACACACACATAAATGTATAAATTAAAGTCATCACCAAATAAAATAAGAATCAGGGGGAAAAAGTGTCATTTTTCCAAAGACAAATACAGTTGTTGAGATTCTACACACACGCTATTTTATCACATGGAATGACAATCAGCGGTATTGTTGTCAGTTTAAACAACCAAAGGGATGAAGCAGGACAATTTCTCAGCTTTGTCCAAAAGAATATCTCCATTCCATGTCCTATCCAGGCCAGGGAGACTCTACTGACCCTGGGTAGAGAAACTAGTTAATTAATTAGGTAGAGAGGGTAGAGAGATACTAGTTAGGGCATTGGTTAATACACCCAGAGCTTGTACACGCCACAGAGTCAGACATACAGTGCATTCAGAAAGTATTCAGACCCCTTGACTTTTTCCACATTTTGTTAAGTTACAGCCTTATTGTCACGTTCTGACCATAGTTCTGTTATTTTATTCTTTGTTTTAGTATGGTCAGGGCGTGAGTTGGGGTGGGCAGTCTATGTTTGTTTTTCTATGTTGGTTTTTGTGTTCGGCCTAGTACGGTTCTCAATCAGAGGCAGGTGTCGGTAATTGTCTCTGATTGAGAATCATACTTAGGTAACCTGGGTTTCACTTTTGGTTTGTGGGTGTTTGTTTCCGTGTGAGTGTTTGTTGCCACACGGTACTGGTTCGGTGTTGTAAATTCACGTTGTCATTTATTGTTTAGTGTTCTGAGTTTTATTAATTTAATTTATTAAACATCATTATGAACACTTTTCCACGCTGCGCTTTGGTCCGATCCTTCTTCCACCTCTGAATGCCGTTACACTTATTCTAAAATGGATTAAATAGTTTTTCTTCCTCATCAATCAATACACAATGCCCCATAATGACAAAAACAGATTTTTAGAAACTGAAATATTTACATAAGTATTCAGAACCTTTACTCAGCACTTGGTTGAAGCAGTTTTGGTTTCGATTACAGCCTCGAGACTTCTTGGGTATGACCCTACAAGCTTGGCACACCTGATTTGGGGAGCTTCTCCCATTCTTCTCTGCAGATCCTCTCCAGAGTGTCGCTGCCCAGCTTTTTCAGGTCTCTCCAGGGATGTTTGATTGGGTCCAAGTCTGGGCTCTGGCTGGACCACTCAATGACATTCAGAGACTTGTCCCGAAGCCACTCCTGCGTTGTCTTTATTTATTTTTACCTTTATTTAACAAGGCAAGTCAGTTAAGAACAAATTCTTATTTTCAATGATGGCCTAGGAACAGTGGGTTAACTGCCTTGTTCAGTGGCAAAACGACTTTATACCTTGTCAGCTCGGGGATTCGATCTTGCAACCTTTCGGTTACTAGTCCACCACTGTAACCACTACTTCCAACGCTGTCCTGTTGGAAGGTCAACCTTTACCCCAGTCCGAAGTTCTGAACGCTTCGGAGCAGGTTTTCATCACGGATCTCTCTGTACTTTACTCCTTTCATCTTTCCCTCGATCCTGACTAGTCTCCCAGTCCCTTCCTCTGAAAAACATCCCCACAGCATGATGCTGCCACCACCATGCTTCACCGTAGGGATGGTGCCAGGTTTCCTCCAGATGTGACGCTTGGCATTCAGGCCAAAGAGTTCAATCTTAGTTTCATCAGACCAGAGAATCTTGTTTCTCATGGTCTGAAAATCTTTAGGTGCCTTTTGGCAAACTCCAAGTCGGCCACTCTACCATTAAGGCGTGATTGGTGGAGAGCTGCAGAGATGGTTGTCCTTCTGGAAGGTTCCCCCATCTTCACAAAGGAACTCTGGAGCTCTGTCAGGGTGACCATCGGGTTCTTGGTCACCTCCTGACCAAGGCCCTTCTCCCCCAATTGCGCAGTTTGGCCACGCGAACAGCTCTAGGAAGAGTCTTGGTGGTTCCAAACTTCTTCCATTTAAGAATGATGGAGGCCACTGTGTTCTTGGGGACCTTCAATGCTGCAGAAATGTTTTGGTATCCCTCCTCAGATCTGTGCCTCTACAAAATCCTGTCTCTGCGCTCTATGGACAATTCCTTCGACCTCATGGCTTGGTTTTTGCTCTGACATGCACTGTTAACTGTGGGACCTTATATAGACAGGTGTGTGCCTTTCCAAATCATGTCCAATCAATTGAATTTACCACAGGTGGACTCCAATACATTTTTAGAAACATCTCAAGGATGATCAATGGAAACAGGATGCACCTGAGGTCAATTTCTAGTCTGAATACTTATGTAAATAAAGTGTTTTTAATATATATGCAAACATTTTCTAAAAACCTGTTCTCGCCTTGTCATTATGGGGTATTGTGTGTAGATTGATGAGATTTAATCCAATTCAATACATTGTAGAATAAGGCTGTAACTTAACAAAATATTTAAAAAGTCTGAATGCACTGTACATCATTGACACCATAGCAGACACAGAGACAGAGACAAAAATACAGACAGAGCCAGACACAGACACACAGACAAAGACACAGAGGAGACAGAGAGACAGACACAGAGACAGAAACAGACAGACACAGAGACAGACAGAGAGACAGACAGAGAGAGACAGGCAAACAGAGAGAGAGACAGAGAGAGACAGATAAACATTGAGAAAGAAAGAGAGACAGACACAGAGAGACAGACAAACACAAACGTAGAGAGACAGACAGTCACAAACGTAGAGAGACAGACAGTCACAAACGTAGAGAGACAGACAGACACAGAGAGACAGACAGACACAAACATAGAGAGACAGACACAAACATAGAGAGACAGACACAGAGAGACAGACATACAAACGTAGAGAGACAGACAGACACAGAGACAAAGAAACAGAGAGACAGAGCGAGAGGGTCAGGTCCTTGTCGCAAGGCTTCCACAGGTTAACCACGTGTCTACAGAAGAGCCCCCAATGGCCCGACAGAAAGGGAGCTGTCCTAGCATCCCCAAGCCCCCCGATCAGCACTTGCCTGCAGCTGATCTGTCTCTAATCACATCCCTCATCTCTGCCCTCCCTGGGGACCCAGGTCCAGTGACAACAAGGCCTATAGCTGGGGGCTGTACTTGAATGGGTGTGTGTGTGTGTGTGTGTGTGTGGGTGTGTGTGTGTGTGTGTGTGTGTGGTGGTGGGGGGGGGCTGTGCATCATAAGTCAGCAGTTGAACCTGCCAAACCCTACACACGCCAGTTAACCCTCATGGGACTGGATAGACAGAGGGAGGGGGGTATGGTGGTGTACGTGTGTGTGTGTGTGTTTGGGGGGGGGTTCTTCTCTCTGCTGGCATTTGTTAAACAGACTCTACCCAACAATGATATTGTTACTCCATGTCATTGTTAGTCTGTGTCATTGTTCGTCTGTGTCATTGTTCGTCTGTGTCATTGTTAGTGTCACACCCTGATCTGTTTCACCTGTCCTCATTATTGTCTCCTCCCCCTCCAGGTGTCGCTTGTTATCCCCAGTGTATTTATCCCTGTGTTTCCTGTCTCTCTGTACCAGTGTATTTATCCCTGTGTTTCCTGTCTCTCTGTACCAGTGTATTTATCCCTGTGTTTCCTGTCTCTCTGTACCAGTGTATTTATCCCTGTGTTTCCTGTCTCTCTGTACCAGTGTATTTATCCCTGTGTTTCCTGTCTCTCTGTGCCAGTGTATTTATCCCTGTGTTTCCTGTCTCTCTGTGCCAGTGTATTTATCCCTGTGTTTCCTGTCCCTCTGTCTGTACCAGTGTATTTATCCCTGTGTTTCCTGTCTCTCTGTACCAGTGTATTTATCCCTGTGTTTCCTGTCTCTCTGTACCAGTGTATTTATCCCTGTGTTTCCTGTCTCTCTGTACCAGTGTATTTATCCCTGTGTTTCCTGTCTCTCTGTACCAGTGTATTTATCCCTGTGTTTCCTGTCTCTCTGTACCAGTGTATTTATCCCTGTGTTTCCTGTCTCTCTGTACCAGTGTATTTATCCCTGTGTTTCCTGTCTCTCTGTACCAGTGTATTTATCCCTGTGTTTCCTGTCTCTCTGTACCAGTGTATTTATCCCTGTGTTTCCTGTCTCTCTGTACCAGTGTATTTATCCCTGTGTTTCCTGTCTCTCTGTGCCAGTGTATTTATCCCTGTGTTTCCTGTCTCTCTGTACCAGTGTATTTATCCCTGTGTTTCCTGTCTCTCTGTACCAGTGTATTTATCCCTGTGTTTCCTGTCTCTCTGTACCAGTGTATTTATCCCTGTGTTTCCTGTCTCTCTGTACCAGTGTATGTATCCCTGTGTTTCCTGTCTCTCTGTACCAGTGTATTTATCCCTGTGTTTCCTGTCTCTCTGTGCCAGTGTATTTATCCCTGTGTTTCCTGTCTCTCTGTTCCAGTGTATGTATCCCCGTGTATCCTGTCTCTCTGTGCCAGTGTATTTATCCCTGTGTTTCCTGTCTCTCTGTCCCAGTGTATTTATCCCTGTGTTTCCGGTCTCTCTGTACCAGTGTATTTATCCCTGTGTTTCCTGTCTCTCTGTACCAGTGTATTTATCCCTGTGTTTCCTGTCTCTCTGTACCAGTGTATTTATCCCTGTGTTTCCTGTCTCTCTGTCCCAGTGTATGTATCCCTGTGTTTCCTGTCTCTCTGTACCAGTGTATTTATCCCTGTGTTTCCTGTCTCTCTGTCCCAGTGTATTTATCCCTGTGTTTCCTGTCTCTCTGTCCCAGTGTTTGTATCCCTGTGTTTCCTGTCTCTCTGTACCAGTGTATTTATCCCTGTGTTTCCTGTCTCTCTGTGCCAGTGTATTTATCCCTGTGTTTCCTGTCTCTCTGTACCAGTGTATTTATCCCTGTGTTTCCTGTCTCTCTGTTCCAGTGTATGTATCCCCGTGTATCCTGTCTCTCTGTGCCAGTGTATTTATCCCTGTGTTTCCTGTCTCTCTGTACCAGTGTATTTATCCCTGTGTTTCCGGTCTCTCTGTACCAGTGTATTTATCCCTGTGTTTCCTGTCTCTCTGTACCAGTGTATTTATCCCTGTGTTTCCTGTCTCTCTGTACCAGTGTATTTATCCCTGTGTTTCCCGTCTCTCTGTACCAGTGTATTTATCCCCGTGTTTCCCGTCTCTCTGTACCAGTGTATTTATCCCTGTGTTTCCTGTCTCTCTGTACCAGTGTATTTATCCCTGTGTTTCCTGTCTCTCTGTACCAGTGTATTTATCCCTGTGTTTCCTGTCTCTCTGTACCAGTGTATTTATCTCTGTGTTTCCTGTCTCTCTGTACCAGTGTATTTATCCCTGTGTTTCCTGTCTCTCTGTGCCAGTGTATTTATCCCTGTGTTTCCTGTCACTCTGTCCCAGTGTATTTATTCCTGTGTTTCCTGTCTCTCTGTCCCAGTGTATTTATCCCTGTGTTTCCTGTCTCTCTGTCCCAGTGTATTTATCCCTGTGTTTCCTGTCTCTCTGTGCCAGTGTATTTATCCCTGTGTTTCCTGTCTCTCTTTACCAGTGTATTTATCCCTGTGTTTCCTGTCTCCTGTCCCAGTGTATGTATCCCTGTGTTTCCTGTCTCTCTGTGCCAGTGTATGTATCCCTGTGTTTCCTGTCTCTCTGTACCAGTGTATTAATTCCTGTGTTTCCTGTCTCTCTGTTCCAGTGTATGTATCCCTGTGTTTCCTGTCTCTCTGTACCAGTTTATTTATCCCTGTGTTTCCTGTCTCTGTACCAGTGTATTTATCCCTGTGTTTCCTGTCTCTCCGTACCAGTTTATTTATCCCCGTGTTTCCTGTCTCTCTGTACCAGTGTATTTATCCCTGTGTTTCCTGTCTCTCTGTACCAGTGTATGTATCCCTGTGTTTCCTGTCTCTCTGTACCAGTGTATTTATCCCTGTGTTTCCTGTCTCTCCGTACCAGTTTATTTATCCCTGTGTTTCCTGTCTCTCTGTACCAGTGTATTTATCCCCGTGTTTCCCGTCTCTCTGTACCAGTGTATTTATCCCTGTGTTTCCCGTCTCTCTGTACCAGTGTATTTATCCCTGTGTTTCCTGTCTCTCTGTACCAGTGTATTTATTCCTGTGTTTCCTGTCTCTCTGTCCCAGAGTATTTATCCCTGTGTTTCCTGTCTCTCTGTCCCAGAGTATTTATCCCTGTGTTTCCTGTCTCTCTGTCCCAGTGTATTTATCCCTGTGTTTCCTGTCTCTCTGTGCCAGTGTATTTATCCCTGTGTTTCCTGTCTCTCTGTCCCAGTGTATTTATTCCTGTGTTTCCTGTCTCTCTGTCCCAGAGTATTTATCCCTGTGTTTCCTGTCTCTCTGTCCCAGTGTATTTATTCCTGTGTTTCCTGTCTCTCTGTCCCAGAGTATTTATCCCTGTGTTTCCTGTCTCTCTGTCCCAGTGTATTTATCCCTGTGTTTCCTGTCTCTCTGTACCAGTGTATTTATCCCTGTGTTTCCTGTCTCTCTGTACCAGTGTATTTATCCCTGTGTTTCCTGTCTCTCTGTGCCAGTGTATTTATCCCTGTGTTTCCTGTCTCTCTGTACCAGTGTATTTATCCCTGTGTTTCCTGTCTCTCTGTACCAGTGTATTTATCCCTGTGTTTCCTGTCTCTCTGTACCAGTGTATTTATCCCTGTGTTTCCTGTCTCTCTGTACCAGTGTATGTATCCCTGTGTTTCCTGTCTCTCTGTACCAGTGTATTTATCCCTGTGTTTCCTGTCTCTCTGTGCCAGTGTATTTATCCCTGTGTTTCCTGTCTCTCTGTTCCAGTGTATGTATCCCCGTGTATCCTGTCTCTCTGTGCCAGTGTATTTATCCCTGTGTTTCCTGTCTCTCTGTCCCAGTGTATTTATCCCTGTGTTTCCGGTCTCTCTGTACCAGTGTATTTATCCCTGTGTTTCCTGTCTCTCTGTACCAGTGTATTTATCCCTGTGTTTCCTGTCTCTCTGTACCAGTGTATTTATCCCTGTGTTTCCTGTCTCTCTGTCCCAGTGTATGTATCCCTGTGTTTCCTGTCTCTCTGTACCAGTGTATTTATCCCTGTGTTTCCTGTCTCTCTGTCCCAGTGTATTTATCCCTGTGTTTCCTGTCTCTCTGTCCCAGTGTTTGTATCCCTGTGTTTCCTGTCTCTCTGTACCAGTGTATTTATCCCTGTGTTTCCTGTCTCTCTGTGCCAGTGTATTTATCCCTGTGTTTCCTGTCTCTCTGTACCAGTGTATTTATCCCTGTGTTTCCTGTCTCTCTGTTCCAGTGTATGTATCCCCGTGTATCCTGTCTCTCTGTGCCAGTGTATTTATCCCTGTGTTTCCTGTCTCTCTGTACCAGTGTATTTATCCCTGTGTTTCCGGTCTCTCTGTACCAGTGTATTTATCCCTGTGTTTCCTGTCTCTCTGTACCAGTGTATTTATCCCTGTGTTTCCTGTCTCTCTGTACCAGTGTATTTATCCCTGTGTTTCCCGTCTCTCTGTACCAGTGTATTTATCCCCGTGTTTCCCGTCTCTCTGTACCAGTGTATTTATCCCTGTGTTTCCTGTCTCTCTGTACCAGTGTATTTATCCCTGTGTTTCCTGTCTCTCTGTACCAGTGTATTTATCCCTGTGTTTCCTGTCTCTCTGTACCAGTGTATTTATCTCTGTGTTTCCTGTCTCTCTGTACCAGTGTATTTATCCCTGTGTTTCCTGTCTCTCTGTGCCAGTGTATTTATCCCTGTGTTTCCTGTCACTCTGTCCCAGTGTATTTATTCCTGTGTTTCCTGTCTCTCTGTCCCAGTGTATTTATCCCTGTGTTTCCTGTCTCTCTGTCCCAGTGTATTTATCCCTGTGTTTCCTGTCTCTCTGTGCCAGTGTATTTATCCCTGTGTTTCCTGTCTCTCTTTACCAGTGTATTTATCCCTGTGTTTCCTGTCTCCTGTCCCAGTGTATGTATCCCTGTGTTTCCTGTCTCTCTGTGCCAGTGTATGTATCCCTGTGTTTCCTGTCTCTCTGTACCAGTGTATTAATTCCTGTGTTTCCTGTCTCTCTGTTCCAGTGTATGTATCCCTGTGTTTCCTGTCTCTCTGTACCAGTTTATTTATCCCTGTGTTTCCTGTCTCTGTACCAGTGTATTTATCCCTGTGTTTCCTGTCTCTCCGTACCAGTTTATTTATCCCCGTGTTTCCTGTCTCTCTGTACCAGTGTATTTATCCCTGTGTTTCCTGTCTCTCTGTACCAGTGTATGTATCCCTGTGTTTCCTGTCTCTCTGTACCAGTGTATTTATCCCTGTGTTTCCTGTCTCTCCGTACCAGATTATTTATCCCTGTGTTTCCTGTCTCTCTGTACCAGTGTATTTATCCCCGTGTTTCCCGTCTCTCTGTACCAGTGTATTTATCCCTGTGTTTCCCGTCTCTCTGTACCAGTGTATTTATCCCTGTGTTTCCTGTCTCTCTGTACCAGTGTATTTATTCCTGTGTTTCCTGTCTCTCTGTCCCAGAGTATTTATCCCTGTGTTTCCTGTCTCTCTGTCCCAGAGTATTTATCCCTGTGTTTCCTGTCTCTCTGTCCCAGTGTATTTATCCCTGTGTTTCCTGTCTCTCTGTGCCAGTGTATTTATCCCTGTGTTTCCTGTCTCTCTGTCCCAGTGTATTTATTCCTGTGTTTCCTGTCTCTCTGTCCCAGAGTATTTATCCCTGTGTTTCCTGTCTCTCTGTCCCAGTGTATTTATTCCTGTGTTTCCTGTCTCTCTGTCCCAGAGTATTTATCCCTGTGTTTCCTGTCTCTCTGTCCCAGTGTATTTATCCCTGTGTTTCCTGTCTCTCTGTGCCAGTGTATTTATCCCTGTGTTTCCTGTCTCTCTTTACCAGTGTATTTATCCCTGTGTTTCCTGTCTCTCTGTCCCAGTGTATGTATCCCTGTGTTTCCTGTCTCTCTGTGCCAGTGTATTTATCCCTGTGTTTCCTGTCTCTCTGTGCTAGTGTATTTATCCCTGTGTTTCCTGTCACTCTGTCCCAGTGTATTTATTCCTGTGTTTCCTGTCTCTCTGTCCCAGAGTATTTATCCCTGTGTTTCCTGTCTCTCTGTCCCAGTGTATTTATTCCTGTGTTTCCTGTCTCTCTGTCCCAGAGTATTTATCCCTGTGTTTCCTGTCTCTCTTTACCAGTGTATTTATCCCTGTGTTTCCTGTCTCTCTGTCCCAGTGTATTTATCCCTGTGTTTCCTGTCTCTCTGTGCCAGTGTATTTATCCCTGTGTTTCCTGTCTCTCTTTACCAGTGTATTTATCCCTGTGTTTCCTGTCTCTCTGTGCCAGTGTATTTATCCCTGTGTTTCCTGTCTCTCTGTACCAGTGTATTTATCCCTGTGTTTCCGGTCTCTCTGTACCAGTGTATTTATCCCTGTGTTTCCTGTCTCTCTGTACCAGTGTATTTATCCCTGTGTTTCCTGTCTCTCTGTACCAGTGTATTTATCCCTGTGTTTCCTGTCTCTCTGTCCCAGTGTATGTATCCCTGTGTTTCCTGTCTCTCTGTACCAGTGTATTTATCCCTGTGTTTCCTGTCTCTCTGTCCCAGTGTATTTATCCCTGTGTTTCCTGTCTCTCTGTCCCAGTGTTTGTATCCCTGTGTTTCCTGTCTCTCTGTACCAGTGTATTTATCCCTGTGTTTCCTGTCTCTCTGTGCCAGTGTATTTATCCCTGTGTTTCCTGTCTCTCTGTACCAGTGTATTTATCCCTGTGTTTCCTGTCTCTCTGTTCCAGTGTATGTATCCCCGTGTATCCTGTCTCTCTGTGCCAGTGTATTTATCCCTGTGTTTCCTGTCTCTCTGTACCAGTGTATTTATCCCTGTGTTTCCGGTCTCTCTGTACCAGTGTATTTATCCCTGTGTTTCCTGTCTCTCTGTACCAGTGTATTTATCCCTGTGTTTCCTGTCTCTCTGTACCAGTGTATTTATCCCCGTGTTTCCTGTCTCTCTGTACCAGTGTATTTATCCCCGTGTTTCCCGTCTCTCTGTACCAGTGTATTTATCCCTGTGTTTCCTGTCTCTCTGTACCAGTGTATTTATCCCTGTGTTTCCTGTCTCTCTGTACCAGTGTATTTATCCCTGTGTTTCCTGTCTCTCTGTACCAGTGTATTTATCCCTGTGTTTCCTGTCTCTCTGTACCAGTGTATTTATCACTGTGTTTCCTGTCTCTCTGTGCCAGTGTATTTATCCCTGTGTTTCCTGTCACTCTGTCCCAGTGTATTTATTCCTGTGTTTCCTGTCTCTCTGTCCCAGTGTATTTATCCCTGTGTTTCCTGTCTCTCTGTCCCAGTGTATTTATCCCTGTGTTTCCTGTCTCTCTGTGCCAGTGTATTTATCCCTGTGTTTCCTGTCTCTCTTTAACAGTGTATTTATCCCTGTGTTTCCTGTCTCCTGTCCCAGTGTATGTATCCCTGTGTTTCCTGTCTCTCTGTGCCAGTGTATGTATCCCTGTGTTTCCTGTCTCTCTGTACCAGTGTATTTATCCCTGTGTTTCCTGTCTCTCTGTACCAGTGTATTTATCCCTGTGTTTCCTGTCTCTCTGTGCCAGTGTATTTATCCCTGTGTTTCCTGTCACTCTGTCCCAGTGTATTTATTCCTGTGTTTCCTGTCTCTCTGTCCCAGTGTATTTATCCCTGTGTTTCCTGTCTCTCTGTCCCAGTGTATTTATCCCTGTGTTTCCTGTCTCTCTGTGCCAGTGTATTTATCCCTGTGTTTCCTGTCTCTCTTTACCAGTGTATTTATCCCTGTGTTTCCTGTCTCCTGTCCCAGTGTATGTATCCCTGTGTTTCCTGTCTCTCTGTGCCAGTGTATGTATCCCTGTGTTTCCTGTCTCTCTGTACCAGTGTATTTATCCCTGTGTTTCCTGTCTCTCTGTACCAGTGTATGTATCCCTGTGTTTCCTGTCTCTCTGTACCAGTGTATTTATCCCTGTGTTTCCTGTCTCTCCGTACCAGTTTATTTATCCCTGTGTTTCCCGTCTCTCTGTACCAGTGTATTTATCCCTGTGTTTCCTGTCTCTCTGTACCAGTGTATTTATTCCTGTGTTTCCTGTCTCTCTGTCCCAGAGTATTTATCCCTGTGTTTCCTGTCTCTCTGTCCCAGAGTATTTATCCCTGTGTTTCCTGTCTCTCTGTCCCAGTGTATTTATCCCTGTGTTTCCTGTCTCTCTGTGCCAGTGTATTTATCCCTGTGTTTCCTGTCTCTCTGTCCCAGTGTATTTATTCCTGTGTTTCCTGTCTCTCTGTCCCAGAGTATTTATCCCTGTGTTTCCTGTCTCTCTGTCCCAGTGTATTTATTCCTGTGTTTCCTGTCTCTCTGTCCCAGAGTATTTATCCCTGTGTTTCCTGTCTCTCTGTCCCAGTGTATTTATCCCTGTGTTTCCTGTCTCTCTGTACCAGTGTATGTATCCCTGTGTTTCCTGTCTCTCTGTACCAGTGTATGTATCCCTGTGTTTCCTGTCTCTCTGTACCAGTGTATTTATCCCTGTGTTTCCTGTCTCTCTGTAACAGTGTATTTATCCCTGTGTTTCCTGTCTCTCTGTGCCAGTTAGTCTTGTATGTCAACCAGCGTGTTTTTCCCCGTACTCCTTTTGCTATTCTCCTTTTTCTAGTCCTTCAGGGTTTTGACCCTTGCCTTTTTTCTGGACCCGCCTGCCTGACCATTCTGCCTGCCCCTGACCTCAAGCCTGCCTGCCACTCTGTACTTACCTGACCATTCTGCCCGCCTTGACCTCATCCCTGTCTGCCACTCTGTACCTACCTGACCATTCTGCCTGCCCCTGACCTCAAGCCTGTCTGCCACTCTGTACTTACCTGACCATTCTGCCCGCCTTGACCTCATCCCTGTCTGCCACTCTGTACCTACCTGACCATTCTGCCTGCCCCTGACCTCAAGCCTGTCTGCCACTCTGTACTTACCTGACCATTCTGCCTGCCCCTGACCTCAAGCCTGTCTGCCACTCTGTACTTACCTGACCATTCTGCCTGGCCCTGACCTCAAGCCTGCCTGCCACTCTGTACCTACCTGACCATTCTGCCTGGCCCTGACCTCAAGCCTGCCTGCCACTCTGTACCTACCTGACCATTCTGCCTGCCCCTGACCTCAAGCCTGCCTGCCACTCTGTACCTACCTGCCCATTCTGCCTGCCCATGACCTCAAGCCTGTCTGCCACTCTGTACCTACCTGACCATTCTGCCTGGCCCTGACCTCAAGCCTGCCTGACCATTCTGCCTGCCCCTGACCTCATCCCTGTCTGCCACTCTGTACCTACCTGACCATTCTGCCTGCCCCTGACCTCAAGCCTGCCTGACCATTCTGCCTGCCCCTGACCTCAAGCCTGCCTGCCCATTCTGCCTGCCCCTGACCTCAAGCCTGCCTGCCCATTCTGCCTGCCCCTGACCTCAAGCCTGCCTGACCATTCTGCCTGCCCCTGACCTCAAGCCTGCCTGCCCATTCTGCCTGCCCCTGACCTCAAGCCTGCCTGCCACTCTGTACCTACCTGACCATTCTGCCTGCCCCTGACCTCAAGCCTGCCTGACCATTCTGCCTGCCCCTGACCTCAAGCCTGCCTGCCACTCTGTACCTACCTAACCATTCTGCCTGCCTTAACCACGAGCCTGCCTGCAACTCTGTACCTGCCTGACCATTCTGCCTGCCTTAACCATGAGCCTGTCTGCTACTCTGTACCTGCCTGACCATTCTGCCTGCCTTAACCACGAGCCTGCCTGCCACTCTGTACCTCCTGGACTCTGAACTGGTTTTGACCTTTTTGCCTGTCAACGACTATTCTCTCGCCTTCTCCTTTTGGATGAATAAACATTGTAAGGCTCCAACCATCTGCGTCATGTGTCTGTATCTGGGTCTCGCCTTGTGCCTGGATTGTTACTCCGTGTCATTGTTACTCCGTGTCATTGTTACTCCCTGTCATTGTTACTCCGTGTCATTGTTACTCCCTGTCATTGTTACTCCCTGTCATTGTTACTCCCTGTCATTGTTACTCCCTGTCATTGTTACTCCGTGTTTAAGTCTTTATTGAAGACTCATCTCTTCAGTGGGTCATATGATTGAGTGTAGTCTGGCCCAGGAGTGTGAAGGTGAACGGAAAGGCTCTGGAGCGACAAACCACCCTTGCTGTCTCTGCCTGGCCGGTTCCCCTCTCTCTGTGATTATTATTATTGGACCATGCTGGTCATTTATGAACATTTGAACATCTTGGCCATGTTCTGTTATAGTCTCCACCCGGCACAGCCAGAAGAGGACTGGCCACCCTTCATAGCCTGGTTCCTCTCTAGGTTTCTTCCTAGGGTTTTTGGCTACACACACACACACACACACACACACACACACACACACACACACACACACACACACACACACACACACACACACACACACACACACACACACACACACACACACACACACACACACACACACACACACACACACACACACACACACGTCTATGATCCCTCTGGAGTGACTTGTTTACAACCAGCCCCCTCTCCCCCTTCCTCCATCCCTATCTCCCCCATATCTCCCTTCCTCCATCCCTATCTCCCCCCATATCTCCCTTCCTCCATCCCTATCTCCCCCATATCTCCCTTCCTCCATCCCTATCTCCCCCATATCTCCCTTCCTCCATCCCTATCTCCCCCATATCTCCCTTCCTCCATCCCTATCTCCCCCATATCTCCCTTCCTCCATCCATATCTCCCCCCATATCTCCCTTCCTCCATCCCTATCTCCCGTCCTCCATCCCTATCTCCCACCATATCTCCCTTTCTCCATCCCTATCTCCCTCTTCCTCCATCCCTATCTCCCTCCATATCTCCCTCCTTCTCTCCATATCTCCCTTCATCCATCCCTATCTCTCTCCCTATCTCCCTTCCTCCATCCCTATCGCTCTCTCTCTTTCCATATCTCCCTTCCTCTATCCCTATCTCCTCTCTCCCTATCTCCTCTCTCCCTATCCCTCTCTCCATCCACTGTGTCATCACATTGTTCATTAGCAACACGGTAGGCTACAGAACATAATGACCTAACCCTCTCCTCTGTGTGGTAAATCACCACACCCTACCTCATCTGCTCTCCTGTCCCATCAAAAGGTTGTAAAGAATGCAGTCAGCTTAGTATAATGAAAAAGCAGCCCAGATTTATATTGCTTCCCCCCCAACACAGAACAGGCCAGGCTGGCCGGCTGTCTGGGAGGGAAGAAAAATGCCAAATGAAAAATGTGGCCTTTTGAAGATACAGCCTATTGTTGGTGTAGTTGGTGGTAGGTGGTAGGTGGTGGTTGGTGTAGTTGGTGATAGGTGGTAGGTGGTGGTTGGTGTAGTTGGTGATAGGTGGTAGGTGGTGGTTGGTGTAGTTAGTGGTAGGTGGTAGGTGGTGGTTGGTGTAATTAGTGGTAGGTGGTGGTTGGTGTAGTTGGTGGTAGGTGGTGTAGTTGGTGGTTGGTGGATGGTGTAGTTGGTGGTTTGGTGGTTGGTGGATGGTGTTTGGTGGATGGTGGTTGGTGGTTGGTGGTTGGTGTAGTTGGTGGTTGGTATAGTTGGTGCTTGGTGTAGTTGGTGGTTGGTGGATGGTGTAGTTGGTGGTTGGTGTAGTTGGTGGTTGGTGTTTGGTGTATGGTGGATGGTGTAGTTGGTGGTTTGGTGGCTGGTGGATGGTGGTTTGGTGGTTGGTGGTTGGCGGATGGTGGTTGGTGTAGTTGGTGCTTGGTGTAGTTGGTGGTTGGTGGATGGTGGTTGGTGGATGGTGTAGTTGGTTGTTGGTGGTTGGTATAGTTGGTGCTTGGTGTAGTTGGTGGTTGGTATAGTTGGTGCTTGGTGTAGTTGCTCCAGGGACGGCATGAGAGAGCCCCAGTAAGCCAGTGACTCAGCCCCTGTAATAGGGTTAGAAGCAGAGAATCCCAGTGGAAAGAGGGGAACCGGCCAGGCAGAGACAGCAAGGGTGGTTCGTTGCTCCAGAGCCTTTCCGTTCACCTTCCCACTCCTGGGCCAGACTACACTCAGTCATATGATCCACTGAAGAGATGAGTCTTCAGTAAAGACTTAAAGGTTGAGACCGAGTTTGCGTCTCTCACATGGGTAGGCAGACCGTTCCATAAAAATGGAGCTCTATAGGAGAAAGCCCTGCCTCCAGCTGTTTGCTTAGAAATTATAGGGACAATTAGGAGGCCTGCATCTTGTGACCGTAGCGTACGTGTAGGTATGTACGGCAGGACCAAATCAGAGAGATAGGTAGGAGCAAGCCCACAGTAGAGTCCTTCACTCTGTTAATACCAACAGTAGAGACCTTCACCCTGTTAATATCAACAGTAGAGACCTTCACTCTGTTAATAACAACAGTAGAGACCTTCACTCCGTTAATAACCACAGTAGAGACCTTCACTCTGTTAATATCAACAGCAGAGACCTTCACTGATGGACATTCCCCATTGAACATGGCTTTTAGTCCAGGAGTAGGCTTGTACCCTGATGTTATGGTGTCTTGGGCTCTAGAACGGTGCCTTCAAAGTCAAATATAAACGCAACTGTTACGAACTCGGATACCTCGTGCACCTTGTTGTTTCAGGTCTGTTGTGCCGGTCTGTTGTGCCGGTCTGTTGAGCCGGTCTGATGTGCCGGTCTGTTGTGCCGGTCTGTTGTGCCGGTCTGTTGCGCCGGCCTGTTGCGCCGGTCTGTTGTGCCGGTCTGTTGTGCCGGTCTGTTGTGCCGGTCTGATGTGCCGGTCTGTTGCGCCGGCCTGTTGCGCCGGTCTGATGTGCCGGCCTGTTGCGCCGGTCTGATGTGCCGGCCTGTTGAGCCGGTCTGATGTGCCGGCCTGTTGCGCCGGTCTGATGTGCCGGTCTGATGTGCCGGTCTGATGTGCCGGTCTGATGTGCCGGTCTGTTGCGCCGGCCTGTTGTGCCGGTCTGTTGTGCCGGTCTGTTGTGCCGGTCTGTTGTGCCGGTCTGTTGCGCCGGTCTGATGCACCGGCCTGAGTCTTCGTTATCATTTACAAGCGAAACACACCGTTGACGCCAGCAACACAAGTAATGTTACTAGTAGCAATGGAGGACATCTTTGGCAGGCTAAGCTAGAAGAGCCCAGCATTACAAAGCAGAGCCCAACATTACAAAGCAGAGCCCAACGTTACAAAGCAGAGCCCAACGTTACAAAGCAGAGCCCAACGTTACAAAGCAGAGCCCAGCATTACAAAGCAGAGCCCAGCGTTACAAAGCAGAGCCCAGCGTTACAAAGCAGAGCCCAGCATTACAAAGCAGAGCCCAGCGTTACAAAGCAGAGCCCAGCATTACAAAGTAGAGCCCAGCATTACAAAGCAGAGCCCAGCGTTACAAAGCAGAGCCCAGCATTACAAAGTAGAGCCCAGCATTACAAAGCAGAGCCCAGCATTACATAGCAGAGCCCAGCATTACAAAGCAGAGCCCAGCATTACAAAGCAGAGCCCAGCATTACAAAGCAGAGCCCAACATTACATAGCAGAGCCCAGCATTACAAAGCAGAGCCCAACGTTACAAAGCAGAGCCCAACGTTACAAAGCAGAGCCCAGCGTTACAAAGCAGAGCCCAGCATTACAAAGTAGAGCCCAGCATTACAAAGCAGAGCCCAGCATTACAAAGCAGAGCCCAGCATTACAAAGCAGAGCCCAGCATTACAAAGCAGAGCCCAGCATTACAATGCAGAGCCCAACATTACATAGCAGAGCCCAGCATTACAAAGCAGAGCCCAGCATTACAAAGCAGAGCCCAGCATTACAAAGCAGAGCCCAACATTACATAGCAGAGCCCAGCATTACAAAGCAGAGCCCAGCATTACAAAGCAGAGCCCAACATTACAAAGCAGAGCCCAACATTACACAGCAGAGCCCGGCATTACAAGTGTGTGTGTGTGAGTGAGTGTGTGTGTGTGTGTGTTTGTTTTTTATATTGCCTAAATTAAGAAAAGAAATTGAGAGATTTAATTGGTAAGTTACAGGACTTTTGTATTGCTTAACTAGTTTATGGTGTTAAAATATGGCATTTAAAATGCTCTGAAACAGAATATTTTTTTGTTTGTTTTTCAGGCCCTACATGCTTTATAACTAAAATGAAAGCATTATTTATCACCAACTTTGAGCAAATAAAAAAGTAGCGATGAATCACGATTAATTATTTTTTTATAATTTGACAGCCCTAAATACAATACATTCAAAACAGATTTCACACTAAGTGTCCTCAGGCTCCACTAACATATACAGTTGAAGTCGGAAGTTTACATACACTTAGGCTGGAGTCAAACTCATTTTTCAACCACTCCACAAATGTCTTGTTAACCAACTATAGCTTTGGTAAGTCTGTTAGGACATCTACTTTGTGCATGACACAAGAAAATGTTCCAACAATTGTTTACAGACAGATTATTTCACATATAATTCACTGTATCACAATTCCAGTGGGTTAGAAGCTTACATACACAAAGTTAACTGTGCCTTTAAACAGCTTGGAAAATGATGTCATGGCTTTAGAAGCTTCTGATAGGCTAATTGACATAATTAGAGTTAATTAGAGGTGTACCTGTGGATGTATTTCAAGGCCTACCTTCAATCTCAGTGCCTCTTTGCTTGACATCATGGGAAAATCAAAAGAAATCAGCCAAGACCTCCAAAAAACAATTGTAGACCTCTACAAGTCTGGTTCATCCTTGGGAGCAATTTCCAAACTCCTGAAGGTACCACGTTCATCTGTATTCATCAAGTATAAACACCATGGGACCACACAGCCGTCATACCGCCCAGGAAGGTGATGCGTTCTGTCTCCGAGAGATGAACGTACTTTGGTGTGAAAAGTCCAAATCAATCCCAGAACAACAGCAAAGGACCTTGTGAAGATGCTGGAGGAAACATGTTCAAAAGTATCTATATCCACAGTAAAACAAGTCCTATATCAACATAACCTGAAAGGCCGCTGAGCAAGGAAGACACCACTGCTCCAAAACCGCCATAAAAATACCAGACTATGGTTTGCAACTGCACATGGGGACAAAGATCGTAGTTTTTGGAGAAATGCCCTCTGGTCTGACGAAACAAAAATGTAACCGTTTAGCCATAATGACCATCGTTATGTTTGGAGGAAAAAGGGGGAGGCTTGCAAGCCGAAGAACACCATCCCAACCGTGAAGCTCTGGGGTGACAGCATCATGTTGTGGGGGTGTTTGCTGCAGGAGGGACTGGTACACTTCACAAAATAGATGGCATCATGAGGGTGGAAAATGATGTGGATATATTGAAGCAACAACTCAAGACATCAGTCAGGAAGTTAAATCTTGGTCACAAATGGGTCTTCCAAATGGACAATGACCCCAAGCATACTTCCAAGGTTGTGGCAAAATGACTTAAGGACAACAAAGTCAAGGTATTGGAGTGGCCATCACAAAGCCCTGACCTCAATCCTATTGAACGTTTGTGGGAAGAACTGAAAAAGCGTGTGCGAAAAAGGAGGCCTACAAACCTGACTCAGTTACACCAGCTCTGTCAGGAGGAACAGGCCAAAATTCACCCAACTTATTGTGGGATGCTTGTGGAAGGCTACCCGAAACGTTTGACCCCAATTTGAACAATTTAAAGGCAATGCTACCAAATACTAATTGAGTGTATGTGAACTTTTCGACCTACTGGGAATGTGAGGAAATAAATTAAAGCTGAAATAAATAATTCTCTAATATTTTTCTGACATTTCACATTCTATAAATAATTGGGGATCCTAACTGACCTAAAACAGGGATTTTTTTACTCAGATTAAATGTCAGGAATTGTGAAAAACTGAGTTTAAATGTATTTGGCTAAGATATATGTAAACTTCCGACTTCAACTGTATCTACAACACAAAATCCATGTGTACAAAATCCGTGTGTATACTGCGTATGTTATCATGTGTGTGTGTTTGCATGTGTCTGTGCCTGTGTTTGTGTTACTTCACAGTCCCTGCATAAGGTGTTTTTTTTATCTGTTTACATTTTTTTTTATGATTCTTGCATCAGTTATGTGATGTGGAATAGAGTTCTATGTAGTCATGTCTCTATGTAGTACTGTGGAATAGAGTTCTATGTAGTCATGGCTCTATGTAGTACTGTGGAATAGAGTTCTATGTAGTCATGGTTCTATGTAGTACTGTGGAATAGAGTTCTATGTAGTCATGTCTCTATGTAGTACTGTGGAATAGAGTTCTATGTAGTCATGGCTCTATGTAGTACTGTGGAATAGAGTTCTATGTAGTCATGGCTCTATGTAGTACTGTGGAATAGAGTTCTATGTAGTCATGGTTCTATGTAGTAATGTGGAATAGAGTTCCATGTAGTCATGTCTCTATGTAGTACTGTGGAATAGAGTTCCATGTAGTCATGGCTCTATGTAGTACTGTGGAATAGAGTTCTATGTAGTCAGGGCTCTATGTAGTACTGTGGAATAGAGTTCTATGTAGTCATGGCTCTATGTAGTACTGTGGAATAGAGTTCCATGTAGTCATGGCTCTATGTAGTACTGTGGAATAGAGTTCTATGTAGTCATGGTTCTATATAGTACTGTGGAATAGAGTTCCATGTAGTCATGGTTCTATGTAGTACTGTGGAATAGAGTTCCATGTAGTCATGGTTCTATGTAGTACTGTGGAATAGAGTTCCATGTATTCATGGCTCTATGTAGTACTGTGGAATAGAGTTCCATGTGGTCATGGCTCTATGTAGTACTGTGGAATAGAGTTCTATGTAGTCATGGCTCTATGTAGTACTGTGGAATAGAGTTCTATGTAGTCATGGTTCTATGTAGTAATATGGAATAGAGTTCCATGTAGTCATGTCTCTATGTAGTACTGTGGAATAGAGTTCCATGTAGTCATGGCTCTATGTAGTACTGTGGAATAGAGTTCTATGTAGTCAGGGCTCTATGTAGTACTGTGGAATAGAGTTCTATGTAGTCATGGCTCTATGTAGTACTGTGGAATAGAGTTCCATGTAGTCATGGCTCTATGTAGTACTGTGGAATAGAGTTCTATGTAGTCATGGTTCTATATAGTACTGTGGAATAGAGTTCCATGTAGTCATGGTTCTATGTAGTACTGTGGAATAGAGTTCCATGTAGTCATGGTTCTATGTAGTACTGTGGAATAGAGTTCCATGTATTCATGGCTCTATGTAGTACTGTGGAATAGAGTTCCATGTGGTCATGGCTCTATGTAGTACTGTGGAATAGAGTTCCATGTAGTCATGGCTCTATGTAGTACTGTGGAATAGAGTTCTATGTAGTCATGTCTCTATGTAGTACTGTGGACTAGAGTTCCATGTAGTCAGGGCTCTATGTAGTACTGTGGAATAGAGTTCTATGTAGTCATGTCTCTATGCAGTACTGTGGAATAGAGTTCCATGTAGTCATGGCTCTATGTAGTATTGTGGAATAGAGTTCCATGTAGTCATGGCTCTATGTAGTACTGTGGAATAGAGTTCCATGTAGTCATGGCTCTATGTAGTACTGTGGACTAGAGTTCCATGTAGTCAGGGCTCTATGTAGTACTGTGGAATAGAGTTCCATGTAGAGGTTTAGGGTTTAATGAATGATTTATCCCAAATAGAATGCTTTTAGTTTTTGAAATATTTAGGACTAACTTATTCCTTGCCACCCATTCAGCTCTTTTGTTAAGTGTTGCAGTCATTTCAGTCACTGTAGTAGCTGACGTGTATAGTGTTGATAGTGTATAATGTATAGTTACTCAAAGTTAGTCAATGGGAAACGGATGGAAAGTCGTAACACATACGTTTTTTTCTAGCAGCAGACTATGATCAATATTGTCAAAAGCTGCACTGAAGTCTAACTAAATCTTTTTATCCTCAATTTCTCTCAGCCAATCAATATCTCTACCTGTACATGACCATCTGATCATTTATCACTCCAGTGTTAATCTGCAAAACTGTAATTATTCGCCTACCTCCTCATGCCTTTTGCACACAATGTATATAGACTCCCCTTTTTTTTCTACTGTGTTATTGACTTGTTAATTGTTTACTCCATGTGTAACTCTGTGTTGTCTGTTCACACTGCTATGCTTTATCTTGGCCAGGTCGCAGTTGCAAATGAGAACTTGTTCTCAACTAGCCTACCTGGTTAAATAAAGGGTTCGTGCTTATTAGTATCTGGACTAATCAATGCAGCATCTGGTTGCTCCTCATTACATACCACGGACCAACAAATATTCTTTACATCAACAACATAGGAATCACTACAAAACGTCCTGTATGACCTCTGATACACTATATTAAGCCCAGCCTTTGGAACTTTGCGTTTCCTAGATATGGCTACTGTATTGTGATCACAATATTCGATGGATCTGTATTCTGCTTTCAAGCACATTTCTGCAGCATCAGTAAAGATGTGATCGATACATATTGATGATTTCATTCCTGTACGGTTTGTAACTATCCTGGTTGTTTGACTGATAACATGAACCAAGCTGAAGGCCCTGTTAACAGTTTGAAGCTTTGTCTTGAGTGGGGAGCTCGACGAAAGCCAGTCAATAGATTTAAATCACTCAGAAAATGTCAAACCTCTCTGCTGATATCACATACGTGATCAGTCATTTCACACACGCTAAACCACGGCGGGCGAGAAGGATGAAGAAGGATGAAGAAGGATGAAGAAGGATGAAGAAGGATGAAGAAATCCACCCACGCTTCACAGGATTCAGAGCACCCTTTATGGACGGGCGAGAGGCAGGACAACTTGAGCCCGCAGCTCCTTCCGCCTGGTGCATTCCTCCAAGAGATGGAGAAGCCCCACTCGATCCAGAGCAGGGAGAGTAGGTTGCCGACGGCGACTTTGAAATTGTCGGGGAAGGAGCATGAGTAGGCACAGCGGCAGCAGACACAGGTACCCCAGTGACGAAGGTGCAGGAAGATCAGGTTCTAGGACGGTAAAACTATTTGTTGTTTGTATCTGCTCCGGGCCTGTCTTTGGGAGCGTAGACTGCTTTGAGGGAGGCCACGGTCTTCAGGCTTACATGCGACCATGCGACCATCATTGATTGCCATGCTCCACTTGCTGGGCCCTTTCGACTCCGCTATCAGATGGGGGAGTAGAGACAGGAGGTGGCTCCCCTGGAGAACAAACTCCGGGCAACACCGGCCAGTCAGACAACGACAAATGACAAGGCTGAGAAGCCACCGCCGTCCAGCCATCGGTGTAGTAAAGGTAAACATTCCACATTGCGTTTTCCCCAGTTCTTACGTAGGCCGGCAACCTCAAGCCTAGAATTCCCGGCAAGCAAGCAATTGCTGCATTGGAACTGGAGTGATCCAGTTTGTCCCGAAACATAGCACAGTGCTGGAACCATTCAGTTACTTCTCCAGACAAAGAGGGCTCCATTGCAAAACTCATCTGGGATTATCTTCATTAGCTTGATGGCTAACGTTAGCAGCTTAGCGGCTCTGTCAAGCAGACTTCAACCTGTAATTTCAGCGAGATTCCAGGACAAGATATAGAGTCCCTTGCTGTTAAAAGCTAACCGAGTCGCGGAATCCACGCAAAAAAAGTTCTGTGTTTATATTTAGAGAAATTGTGTTATGTTTTAGTAAAAAAATAACAAACCGAGTCTTTCCAGCATACAGTGTTCAGCAGCACACTCTGATGACGGTGCTCAGTGTCTATTGTCCTTCTATTCAGACTGTTGTGACTGCAACAGGTGGGTCTAATGTCCTTCTAAATTCTAAGGTTGTTTCAAATCCTGCTGTTTTGGACTGGATGCTAGCTAGTCCTATGTGTTTGTATTGCTACCTCTAACCTGTGAAGGTCTAAGTTGTAATATAGTCCGCTTCCAAAGTTGCAATTGTTTCCTTGCGGAGGATTACATGAATGAGGTGGCTATCGTCAGCAAGCAAATTTCAATTCTGTGCGAACTTATGGGGAAAATGCAAATTGGAACATACTGGTTCTCAGCTCCTATGGCTGGACGCCGCAAGGGGCTGATGGATGTTTCCCCACCTCGTCATCTGTCCTTACCTGAAGGGTCTGTGCTACCTGGAACTAGCCTGCCATGGAAGTCGTCTCCATCTGCTTCTTCTCTTCCATCTTGTAGTGAAGTAGATAGAGAACAGCAAGAGGATTGGTCCAATCATGGTCCCATGTCACAAGTCGTGGAAACCGCAGTCTGCGAGAGGTCCGGAGCAGATCGACATGAAGAATAGCTTCGCAGGCCTTGTGCCTGATCTACCTGCGTCTTCATCGCTGGGACTGCCTGTGTCTGCGACGGCTGCGCTTCCTCCAACAGGAGCTTCCTCCAACAGGAGCTTCCTCCAACAGGAGCTTCCTCCAACAGGAGCTTCCTCAAACAGGAGCTTCCTCAAACAGGAGCTTCCTCCAACAGGAGCTTCCTCCAACAGGAGCTTCCTCAAACAGGAGCTTCCTCAAACAGGAGCTTCCTCCAACAGGAGCTTCCTCCAACAGGAGCTTCCTCCAACAGGAGCTTCCTCCAACAGGAGCTTCCTCCAACAGGAGCTTCCTCAAACAGGAGCTTCCTCCAACAGGAGCTTCCTCCAACAGGAGCTTCCTCCAACAGGAGCTTCCTCCAACAGGAGCTTCCTCCAACAGGAGCTTCCTCAAACAGGAGCTTCCTCAAACAGGAGCTTCCTCAAACAGGAGCTTCCTCAAACAGGAGCTTCCTCCAACAGGAGCTTCCTCCAACAGGAGCTTCCTCAAACAGGAGCTTCCTCAAACAGGAGCTTCCTCCAACAGGAGCTTCCTCCAATAGGAGCTTCCTCAAATAGGAGCTTCCTCAAACAGGAGCTTCCTCAAACAGGAGCTTCCTCAAACAGGAGCTTCCTCAAACAGGAGCTTCCTCCAACAGGAGCTTCCTCCAACAGGAGCTTCCTCCAACAGGAGCTTCCTCATCAAGTTTGCCTCCTTTCCCTCTCTCTGAATCTGATGGGTCTCTGCCTGCTGTGGGAGGTCTGGACCTATTGCCGGGAGCTGCGGGTGTATGCTCTCCTGCATCTCGTGGGCCTGTGACAGGTTCCATTAATTATGTGAGTGGTAGGAATGGGCGGACTTCTCTGTTCCCTTCTCCGACTGCTGTATTAGATAGTTGAATGGTGAGAAATGTCTCAGTCCCTGGATTGTTGTGCTATCCAGGAGCACGAGTACAGGACATCAACAAGCTGCTACCAAACATTATAAACCTGCATCAGGACATCACTAATCTGGTACCAAACATTATAAACCTCCATCAGGACATCAATAATCTGCTACCAAACATTATAAACCTGCATCAGGACATCACTAATCTGTTACCAAACATTATAAACCTCCATCAGGACATCAATAATCTGCTACCAAACATTTTAAACCAGCATCAGGAAATTGAGTCTATTATAGTTCAAGTGGGATTCAATGACATTACGAAGGGCAGCTCAGAACACCTGAAGATGGATTTTAAACAACTGATTGAGTCTCTGCTTGACACCAACAAACACCCCATAATATCTGTCCTCTGTCCTCACTAAACGTGGCATTGAGGAGGAAGTGATCCACCCAAATCACTTGGTTCCCTGGATCCTTTCACAGCGTTATAAGGAGGAAGTGATCCACCCAAATCACTTGGTTCCCTGGATCCTTTCACAGCGTTATAAAGGAGGAAGTGATCCACCCAAATCACTTGGTTCCCTGGATCATTTCACAGCGTTATAAGGAGAATGGGATCCACCCAAATCACTTGGTTCCCTGGATCCTTTCACAGCGTTATAAGGAGAATGGGATCCACCCAAATCACTTGGTTCCCTGGATCCTTTCACAGCGTTATAAGGAGAATGGGATCCACCCAAATCACTTGGGTTCCTGGATCCTTTCACAGCGTTATAAGGAGAATGGGATCCACCCAAATCCTTTGGTTCCAGGATCCTTTCACAGCGTTATCAGGCTGCGTTGAGACAATGACTTATCAATGACCCAAGCCCAGCTCAGTTAATCCCTACCATTGTCTCTGAGTTGTCATAATGCTTTAGCAAATTTATTTATTTTACCTTTATTTTGTACATTATACCAGGGGTGTTGGTACACACAATGTAAGTAACCTAATGTATGTCCCTATAACTGCCCTGAATGCCTCTGCTGATCCTACAGCTGTTGTATGCAGTAACCATGTGCCTATAAACCAGAGTTATACTATTAGCACTGAGGCGGTGTGCACTAGCAGTATATCCAATGTGTGCAGCTCACCCTGCACCAACATAAATAATATGAGCATGTCTACTTCTGCTTAGATTCCCAGTAAAGCAATGCAAACAATCAAGCATTCCAGAAAAGTGCTCAAAATAGCCCACTTTAACATATGTAGCTTAAAAAACACGGTTCATGAAATCAATCATTTGCTAGTAACAGATGACATTCACATTCTGACTATCTCTGAAACTCACTTCGATAATACCTTTGATGATACAGTGGTAGCAGTACAAGGTTATAACATCTACAGAAAAGACAGAATTGCCAATGGTGGAGCTGTTGACCCTTTATATTCAGAACCACATTCCTGTAAAGCTAAGAGAGCATCTCATGTTAAATACTGTTGAAGTAATATGGCTACAGGTTCATCTGCCTCAACTAAAGCCCATTCTGGTGGGAAGCTGCTATAGACCACCAAGTGCTAACAGTCAGTATCTGGATATCGTGTGTGAAATGCTTGATAACGTATGCGATATCAACAGAGAGGTTGATATTTTCTGGGTGATTTAAATATATTGACTGGCTTTCATCAAGCTCCCCACTCAAGAAAATAGCTTCAAACCGTTACCAGTGCCTTCAGCTTGGTTCATGTTATCAGTCAACCTACTAGGGTTGTTACAAACAGTACAGGAATGAAATCATCAACATGTATTGATCACATCTTTACTAATGCTGAAAAAAAAATCCTTTACAGTATCCAAATCCATAGGATGCAGTGATCACAATATAGTAACCATATCTAGGAAAACCACAGTTCCAAGGGCTGGGCCTAATATAGTGTATAAGAGTTCAAATAAGTTCTGTAGCAATTCCAATGTTGATGATGTAAAGAATATTTGTTGGTCTGTGGTGTGTAATGAGGAGCAACCAGATGTTGCAATTTACACATTTATGAAATTGCTTATTCCAGTTATTAATAAGCATGAACCCATCAAGAAAATGACTGTAAAAAATGTAAATCCCCATGGATTGATTGTATGGTTGAGAGGGATGAGGCAAAATGAATGGCAAATAAGTCTGGCCGCACAACCGAATGGCAAACATACTGCAAATGGAGAAATAATAATAGACTGAATTTAAAAAAGAAGAAAATTTACTATGAAAATGAGGATAAACTATATAAAGAATGATAATAAAACGCTTTGGAGCGCCTTAAATGAGCCCCCGGGGACTGACAAGTTGGATGGAAAATTACTGAGGACAATAGCGGACGATATCAGCACGCTGCTCGGGAAGGACATTCAGCAAGCACAGAACTAAAACAAATGAATGGCTGAGAGAAATTGATTATAAAAAAGATTACGGGAGAAGTTTTGTTAGACCTCAGTGCGTCTTTTGGCATTATCAATCACAGTCAGCTGATGGAAACACGTATGTGTCATGACTTTATACACACTGCTATAATGTGGAATAATAGTTACTTGACACCCTGCTATAATATGGAATAATAGTTACTTGTCTAACAGAACACAGGGGGTGTTCTAGAATGTGTTATGGCTTTACACCCCCTGCTATAATGTGGATAAAGAGTTACCTGTCTAACAGAACACAGAGGGTGTTCTAGAATGTGTTATGGCTTTACACCCCCTGCTATAATGTGGATAAAGAGTTACCTGTCTAACAGAACACAGGGGGTGTTCTAGAATGTGTTATGGCTTTACACACCCTGCTATAATGTGGATAAAGAGTTACCTGTCTAACAGAACACAGAGGGTGTTCTAGAATGTGTTATGGCTTTACACCCCCTGCTATAATATGGATAAAGAGTTACCTGTCTAACAGAACACAGAGGGTGTTCTAGAATGTGTTATGGCTTTACACACCCTGCTATAATGTGGATAAAGAGTTACCTGTCTAACAGAACACAGGGGGTGTTCTTTAATGGAATCCTCTCCAACATAATCCAGTTAGAATCAGGAATTCCCCAGGGCAGCTGTCTAGGCCGATTACTTTGGTAAATCTTTACTAATGACATGCCACATGCTTTGAGGAAAGCCAGAGTGTCCATGTATGTGGATGACTCAACACTATACATGTCAGCTACTACAGACTGAAATGACAAAAAAAAAATTAACAAAGAGCTGCAGTTAGTTTCAGAATGGGTGGCAAGGAATAAGTTAGTCCTAAATATTTCTAAGACTAAAAGCATTGTATTTGGAACAAAACACTCACTAAACCCTAAACCTCAATGGGGATCCATAATAAACCCCAGGAAGAGTAGCTGCTGCCTTGACAGGAACTAATGGGGATCCATAATAAACCCCAGGAAGAGTAGCTGCTGCCTTGGCAGGAACTAATGAGGATCCATAATAAACTCCAGGAAGAGTAGCTGCTGCCTTGGCAGGAACTAATGAGGATCCATAATAAACCCCAGGAAGAGTAGCTGCTGCCTTGGCATGAACTAATGGGGATCCATAATAAACCCCAGGAAGAGTAGCTGCTGCCTTGGCAGGAACTCATGGGGATCCATAATAAACCCCAGGAAGAGTAGCTGCTGCCTTGGCAGGACCTAATGAGGATCCATAATAAACCCCAGGAAGAGTAGCTGCTGCCTTGGCAGGAACTAATGGGGATCCATAATAAACCCCAGGAAGAGTAGCTGTTGCCTTGACAGGAACTAATGAGGATCCATAATAAACCCCAGGAAGAGTAGCTGCTGCCTTGACAGGAACTAATGAGGATCCATAATAAACCCCAGGAAGAGTAGCTGCTGCCTTGACAGGAACTAATGAGGATCCATAATAAACCCCAGGAAGAGTAGCTGCTGCCTTGGCAGGAACTAATGGGGATCCATAATAAACCCCAGGAAGCGTAGCTGTTGCCTTGACAGGAACTAATGAGGATCCATAATAAACCCCAGGAAGAGCAGCTGCTGCCTTGACAGGAACTAATGAGGATCCATAATAAACCCCAGGAAGAGTAGCTGCTGCCTTGGCAGGAACTAATGAGGATCCATAATAAACCCCAGGAAGAGTAGCTGCTGCCTTGGCAGGAACTCATGGGGATCCATAATAAACCCCAGGAAGAGTAGCTGTTGCCTTGACAGGAACTAATGAGGATCCATAATAAACCCCAGGAAGAGTAGCTGCTGCCTTGGCAGGAACTAATGGGGATCCATAATAAACCCCAGGAAGAGTAGCTGTTGCCTTGACAGGAACTAATGAGGATCCATAATAAACCCCAGGAAGAGTAGCTGCTGCCTTGACAGGAACTAATGGGGATCCATAATAAACCCCAGGAAGAGTAGCTGCTGCCTTGGCAGGAACTAATGGGGATCCATAATAAACCCCAGAGAGAGTAGCTGCTGCCTTGACAGGAACTAATGAGGATCCATAATAAAACCCAGGAAAAGCAGCTGCTGCCTTGGCAGGAACTAATGGCGATCCTTAATAAATACAAATAACCTGTTAATAACAACAGTAGAGACCTTCACCCTGTTAATAACCACAGTAGAGACCTTCACCCTGTTAATTACAGTAGAGACCTTCACCCTGTTAATAACAACAGTAGAGACCTTCACCATGTTAATAACAATAGTAGAGACCTTCACCCTGTTAATTACAACAGTAGAGACCTTCACCATGTTAATAGCAATAGTAGAGACCTTCACCCTGTTAATATCAACAGTAGAGACCTTCACCCTGTTAATAACAACAGTAGAGACCTTCACCCTGTTAATACCCACAGTAGAGACCTTCACCCTGTTAATTACAGTAGAGACCTTCACCCTGTTAATTACAGTAGAGACCTTCACCCTGTTAATACCCACAGTAGAGACCTTCACCCTGTTAATTACAGTAGAGACCTTCACCCTGTTAATTACAGTAGAGACCTTCACCATGTTAGTAACACCAGTAGAGACCTTCACCCTGTTAATAACCACAGTAGAGACCTTCACCCTGTTAATTACAGTAGAGACCTTCACCCTGTTAATTACAGTAGAGACCTTCACCCTGTTAATTACAGTAGAGACCTTCACCATGTTAGTAACACCAGTAGAGACCTTCACCCTGTTAATAACCACAGTAGAGACCTTCACCCTGTTAATAACAACGGTAGAGATTTTCACCCTGTTAATTACAGTAGAGACCTTCACCCTGTTAATTACAGTAGAGACCTTCACCCTGTTAATACCCACAGTAGAGACCTTCACCCTGTTAATAACCACAGTAGAGACCTTCACCCTGTTAATAACAACGGTAGAGATTTTCACCCTGTTAATTACAGTAGAGACATTCACAGCTTGAGGTTGGTTGGAGATCACAAGCTGTTTTAGGTATCAGCCCCATCTAGTGGAAGTTCTGGAACATTACAGGCTGTTACATCTGAAAATAGCCCAGATTTGACATACAGTACGTTGTTATTTTGTGATTTTTTTAAACGTTAGTAACAGTTACAGAAAGAAAGAAAAAAGAGATATATATCTCTCTATATATACATATGTAAAAATAATAATACAAAGATTCAATAAACAAAACAAACATATCTAAACTTTGACATCAACCAAAAAAACATCTTCATCTATACTGCATCCGAGATAAGCTAATATTAAGACAAGCTAATAAAAAATGTGAAATTGCAACGATAAATACATCTTCAAAAACACTATGTACTATCGTAGATAAACATCAATTGTAAAAACATTTCCTATTTTTAATCGATCAATAAACCTACAGACAGTTTGCGATTCTTAGTCCAGCACTGGGAGAAGAGCGGGGAACAAGGGGTCATTTCTTCAGGACCTGAAGGTCAACACCAGAGGCTTCTGTAGCCCTTCCCTACAGTCAAATGACCAGAGCGCCCTCTAGTGGCCTCATCGTTGGAACGCTATAAATATTCTTCATTATTTCATAATTAATCAATCATTTTTTTTACTCTGAAAATCCGCTTTTTCTACGTTAAATGGTTTTGATATATTTCAGTCTTCTGTGGTGTATAGGAAGTGTAATATTGGGATGAAAACTGAAAATGTAACACATTTCAACTCTATATACCTGACATGGTTCAGACGTCTTCTTTTGTTAAGCCCATAACCATGTGTGTGAGGTGTTTACTTTTGTTTCAATGTAGATTTGTTTAAAACCAAGAATCACTGTGTGTGACGCTGATCTAGCCCACTGCAGAAAAAGGTTAAGTTGTTCTATACAGAGAACCAAACAACTACACACACATCAGACAACATAACAGACCATTCATTAATTCTATAGAAAACCTTAAAGATTAAATTGTTGAAAGAGGTTTATATGGACCAGATGATTATGTCAAAGGTCTATTTATGACCTGATTTGGGTTGGCGTCCCCCCTTAGGTTGTGCCGTGGCGGAGATCTTTGTGGGCTATACTCGGCCTTGTCTCAGGATGGTAAGTTGGTGGTTGAAGATATCCCTCTAGTGGTGTGGGGGCTGTGCTTTGGCAAAGTGGGTGGGGTTATTGTAACGATTTACTTCTGTTGAAGGATAAAGATGAAAATACAACAATCTACAAAACAAGAAACGTGAAAAACCGAACCAGTCCTATCTGGTGGAACAAAGACAGGAACAATCACCCACAAAACCCAACACAAAACAGGCTACCTAAATATGGTTCCCAATCAGAGACAATGACTAACACCTGCCTCTGATTGAGAACCATATCAGGCCAAACATAGAAATAGACAAACCAAACACACAACATAGAATGCCCACCCAGCTCACGTCCTAACCAACACTAAAACAAGCAAAACACACACGAACGATGGTCAGAACGTGACAGTTATATCCTGCCTGTTTGGCCCTATCCGGGGGTGTCATCGGATGGGGCCACAGTGTCTCCTGACCCCTCCTGTCTCAGCCTCCAGTATTTATGCTGCAGTAGTTTATGTGTCAGGGGGCTAGGGTCAGTTTGTTATATCTGGAGTACTTCTCCTGTCTTATCCGGTGTCCTGTGTGAATTTAAGTATGCTCTCTCTCTAATTCTCTCTTTCTTTCTCTCTCTCGGAGGACCTGAGCCCTAGGACCATGCCTCAGGACTACCTGGCATGATGACTCCTTGCTGTACCCAGTCCACCTGGCCGTGCTGCTACTCCAGTTTCAACTGTTCTGCCTGCGTCTATGGAACCCTGACCTGTTCACCAGACGTGCTACCTGTCCTAGACCTGATGTTTTCAACTCTCTAGAGGCAGCAGGAGCGGTAGAGATACTCTTAATGATCGGCTATGAAAAGCCAACTGACATTTACTCCTGAGGTGCTGACTTGCTGCACCCTCGACAACTACTGTGATTATTATTATTGGACCATGCTGGTCATTTATGAACATTTGAACATCTTGGCCATGTTCTGTTATAATCTCCACCCGGCACAGCCAGAAGAGGACTGGCCACCCCTCATAACCTGGTTCCTCTCTAGGTATCTTCCTAGGTTTTGGCCTTTCTAGGGAGTTTTTCCTAGCCACCGTGCTTCTACATCTGCATTGCTTGCTGTTTGGGGTTTTTAGGCTGGGTTTCTGTACAGCACTTTGAGATATCAGCTGATGTCAATGTCAGAAGGGCTTTATAAATACATTTGATTTGATTTGGATTGATTCCATTTCAGTTGATCTGAAGGACAGGATATGTGAATGTAATTTATGGTATGCTCCAATTGGCTTATGGATGGATTGGTTCCCTCATCCATATTTGATTAGAAATAGATCTATCAAATCTTTTAGATCTGTAACGATCTTCGTCGGGTGAATGAGAGGAGGACCACAATGCAGTGTGATGATCATCCAATTTGAATGGGACACTAAAACAACGACCAAAAACAATGAACCAAGACGAAACAGCCCTGTAACGTGACTACCAACACAGGAACACTGGAAACAGGAACAATCACCCACACCTCAATACAAAACAGGCTACCTTAATATGGTTCCCAATCAGAGACAATGACTAACACCTGCCTCTGATTGAGAACCATATAAGGCCAAACACATGGAAACTAACTAGACATACAACATAGAATGCCCACTCAGATCACACCCTGACCAACCAAAACATAGAAACAAACAACTTGAACTATGGTCAGAGTGTGACAAGATCTGTGAACACTGAAGGTGTGGAAGCTCGGGACCTAAATGGAACTAAAAAGGAACCAATCCCTGTGATTCTCACCTGCTGGTGGGCGGTTCTTCCTGGTTTTTGTAAATAGTACCTATGGCAACCATGATGGTCAGTGCCACAAAGATAACGATGTCGATGGACAACTGGACACTGTTAGTGGTTCCTGGACAATAGGACAGACAGTGATCAAACACAAACCTTCATGTATTAACGCCATGCAAAGTTGCTTTTCTGTTTAACAGATGCTCTTGAGGGGCGCAGCGGTCTAAGGCACTGCATTTCGGAGCAAGAGGTGTCACTACAGTCCCTGGTTCAAATCCAGGCAGTATCACAGCCGGCCGTGATTGGGAGTCCCAATAGGCCGGGGTGGGCCGTCATTGTAAATAAGAATTTGTTCTTAACTGACTTGCCGAGTTAAATAAATTACAAAAGTTCATAGTTCTGAAAGAAATGTATACAAAATAATAATAGAAATTACAGCAACGATAATGTCCTTAAAGCATCAAGTAAAGAGATGCATAACTTCCCCTCAGTTTATGGAAACTGAACTGTCTCAGACCCAGCCCAGGAGAGGCTTCAAATGATACCCTCCCACTTTTGACACCAGTTAACATCTTGACTATGTTATGAGGTGATGAACTACGGTTGCATTTTTACAAGCTTGTCCCTTTTTTTATTCTATTTTTTATATATTTTTTTAATTCATTCGCTTATCTCACTTTTTCAAACATGAAATCCGTTCATCAAATTTGTTTGGCCATAGAAACTGTTTTCAGACGAAGGCAGGTCTGATGACCGAACAAGAAATCAACGTCTATTTAAAACAAGGTTTGCAACACAAAGCAGTCTATATAAAACAAGGTTTGCAACACAAAGCAGTCTATTTAAAACAAGGTTTGCAACACAAAGCAGTCTATTTAAAACAAGGTTTGCAACACAAAGCAGTCTATATAAAACAAGGTTTGCAACACAAAGCAGTCAAACTAAAACAAGGTTTGCAACACAAAGCAGTCTATATAAAACAAGGTTTGCAACACAAAGCCGTCTATATAAAACAAGGTTTGCAACACAAAGCAGTCTATATAAAACAAGGTGTGCAACACAAAGCAGCCACTAGAGGGCACTGAAGACCAACAGTCTTTTATCATGAGCTGAGAAAAACTTCCCCTCTGAACTTGATCATTTCTAGTTGTGCTTACATGAAGACTTTTTGGTTGTTCAGACTAAATAACATCTTACCGAAGTGCACCTGGAGAAGTGGGATTTGGCATCACAGAGGGAGCAGGACTCGGGCCTGTTGGTCCCGTTAGAAAATGGGTGAATATCAGTGGTGGCTGGTGGCACTTAAAATTAGAAGACTGGCTCACAGTAATGGCCGGAACGGAATGAACGGAATGGTATCAAACACATTAAACATGTGGTTTCCATGGTGATACCATTCCATTCCACGCTTCTTTGTATCTACAAGCCATCGGACTGCGGAACACATGATACCAACAGGCCCAGAGACAGTTTATATCTACTGTACAAGCCATCAGACTGCTGAACACTTGATACCAACAGGCTCAGAGACAGTTTCTGTCTACAAGCCATCAGACTGCTGAACACATGATCATCATATGTGCATAGTCACTTTACCCATATCTACATGTACATACTACCTCAATCAGCCTGACTAACAGGTGTCTGTATGTAGCCTCGCTACTGTATATAGCCTCTCTACTGTATATAGCCTCTCTACTGTATGTAGCCCCTCCACTGTATATAGCCCCTCTACTGTATATAGCCTCTCTACTGTATATACCCTCTACTGTATATAGCCTCTCTACTGTATATACCCTCTCTACTGTATATAGCCCCTCTACTGTATATAGCCTCTCTACTGTATATACCCTCTCTACTGTATATAGCCCCTCTACTGTATATAGCCTCTCTACTGTATATAGCCTCTCTACTGTATAGAGCCTCTCTACTGTATAGAGCCTCTCTACTGTATGTAGCCTCTCTACTGTATGTAGCCTCTCTACTGTATGTAGCCTCTACTGTATGTAGCCTCTCTACTGTATATAGCCCCTCTACTGTATATAGCCCCTCTACTGTATATAGCCCCTCTACTGTATATAGCCCCTCTACTGTATATAGCCCCTCTACTGTATATAGCCCCTCTACTGTATATAGCCTCACTACTGTATATAGCCCCTCTACGGAAATATAGCCCCTCTACTGTATATAGCCCCTCTACTGTATATAGCCCCTATACTGTATATAGCCCCTCTACTGTATATGACCTCTCTACTGTATAGAGCCTCTCTACTGTATAGAGCCCCTCTACTGTATGTAGCCCCTCTACTGTATATAGCCCCTCTACTGTATATAGCCCCTCTACTGTATATAGCCCCTCTACTGTATATAGCCCCTCTACTGTATATAGCCCCTCCACTGTATATAGCCCCTCCACTGTATATAGCCCCTCTACGGTATATAGCCCCTCTACGGTATATAGCCCCTCTACGGTATATAGCCCCTCTACGGTATATAGCCCCTCTACGGTATATAGCCCCTCTACTGTATATAGCCCCTCTACTGTATATAGCCCCTCTACTGTATATAGCCCCTCTACTGTATATAGCCCCTACTGTATATAGCCTCTACTGTATATAGCCTCTCTACTGTATATAGCCACTCTACTGTATATAGCCACTCTACTGTATATAGCCCCTCTACTGTATATAGCCCCTCTACTGTATATAGCCCCTCTACTGTATATAGCCCCTCCACTGTATATAGCCCCTCTACTGTATATAGCCCCTCTACTGTATATAGCCCCTCTACTGTATATAGCCCCTCCACTGTTTATAGCCCCTCTACTGTATGTAGCCCCTCTACTGTATGTAGCCCCTCTACTGTATGTAGCCCCTCTACTGTATGTAGCCCCTCTACGGTATGTAGCCCCTCTACTGTATGTAGCCCCTCTACTCTATATAGCCCCTCTACTGTATATAGCCCCTCTACTGTATATAGCCCCTCTACTGTATATAGCCCCTCCACTGTATATAGCCCCTCCACTGTATATAGCCCCTCTACTGTATATAGCCCCTCTACTGTATATAGCCCCTCTACTGTATATAGCCCCTCTAATGTATATAGCCCCTCTAATGTATATAGCCCCTCTAATGTATATAGCCCCTCCACTGTATATAGCCCCTCCACTGTATATAGCCCCTCTACTGTATATAGCCCCTCTACTGTATATAGCCCCTCTACTGTATATAGCCCCTCTACGGTATATAGCCCCTCTACTGTATATAGCCCCTCTACTGTATATAGCCCCTACTGTATATAGCCTCTACTGTATATAGCCTCTACTGTATATAGCCTCTCTACTGTATATAGCCTCTCTACTGTATATAGCCTCTCTACTGTATATAGCCCCTCTACTGTATATAGCCCCTCTACTGTATATAGCCCCTCTACTGTATATAGCCCCTCTACTGTATATAGGCCCTCTACTGTATATAGGCCCTCTACTGTATATAGCCCCTCTACTGTATATAGCCTCTACTGTATATAGCCTCTACTGTATATAGCCCCTCTACTGTAAATAGCCCCTCTACTGTAAATAGCCCCTCTACTGTATATAGCATCTACTGTATGTAGTCTCTCTACTGTATGTAGCCTCTCTACTGTATATAGCCTCTACTGTATATAGCCTCTCTACTGTATGTAGCCTCTCTACTGTATGTAGCCCCTCTACTGTATATAGCCTCTCTACTGTATATAGCCTCACTACTGTATATAGCCTCTCTACTGTATATAGCCCCTCCACTGTATATAGCCCCTCCACTGTATATAGCCCCTCTACTGTATATAGCCCCTCTACTGTATATAGCCCCTCTACGGTATATAGCCCCTCTACGGTATATAGCCCCTCTACGGTATATAGCCCCTCTACGGTATATAGCCCCTCTACTGTATATAGCCCCTCTACTGTATATAGCCCCTCCACTGTATATAGCCCCTCCACTGTATATAGCCCCTCCACTGTATATAGCCCCTCTACTGTATATAGCCCCTCTACGGTATATAGCCCCTCTACGGTATATAGCCCCTCTACGGTATATAGCCCCTACTGTATATAGCCCCTACTGTATATAGCCTCTCTACTGTATATAGCCTCTCTACTGTATATAGCCTCTCTACTGTATATAGCCTCTCTACTGTATATAGCCCCTCTACTGTATATAGCCCCTCTACTGTATATAGCCCCTCTACTGTATATAGCCCCTCTACTGTATATAGCCCCTCTACTGTATATAGCCCCTCTACTGTATATAGGCCCTCTACTGTATATAGGCCCTCTACTGTATATAGCCCCTCTACTGTATATAGCCCCTCTACTGTATATAGCCCCTCTACTGTATATAGCCCCTCTACTGTATATAGCCCCTCTACTGTATATAGCCTCTACTGTATATAGCCCCTCTACTGTAAATAGCCCCTCTACTGTAAATAGCCCCTCTACTGTATATAGCATCTACTGTATGTAGTCTCTCTACTGTATGTAGCCTCTCTACTGTATATAGCCTCTCTACTGTATATAGCCTCTCTACTGTATGTAGCCTCTCTACTGTATGTAGCCCCTCTACTGTATATAGCCCCTCTACTGTATATAGCCTCACTACTGTATATAGCCTCTCTACTGTATATAGCCCCTCCACTGTATATAGCCCCTCTACTGTATGTAGCCCCTCTACTGTATGTAGCCCCTCTACTGTATGTAGCCCCTCTACTGTATGTAGCCCCTCTACTGTATGTAGCCCCTCTACTGTATGTAGCCCCTCTACGGTATGTAGCCCCTCTACGGTATGTAGCCCCTCTACGGTATGTAGCCCCTCTACTGTATGTAGCCCCTCTACTCTATATAGCCCCTCTACTCTATATAGCCCCTCTACTGTATATAGCCCCTCTACTGTATATAGCCCCTCCACTGTATATAGCCCCTCCACTGTATATAGCCCCTCCACTGTATATAGCCCCTCCACTGTATATAGCCCCTCCACTGTATATAGCCCCTCCACTGTATATAGCCCCTCCACTGTATATAGCCCCTCTACTGTATATAGCCCCTCTACTGTATATAGCCCCTCTACTGTATATAGCCCCTCTACGGTATATAGCCCCTCTACGGTATATAGCCCCTCTACGGTATATAGCCCCTCTACGGTATATAGCCCCTCTACGGTATATAGCCCCTCTACTGTATATAGCCCCTCTACTGTATATAGCCCCTCTACTGTATATAGCCCCTCTACTGTATATAGCCCCTCTACTGTATATAGCCCCTCTACTGTATATAGCCCCTCTACTGTAAATAGCCCCTCTACTGTAAATAGCCCCTCTACTGTAAATAGCCCCTCTACTGTAAATAGCCCCTCTACTGTAAATAGCCCCTCTACTGTATATAGCATCTACTGTATATAGTCTCTCTACTGTATGTAGCCTCTACTGTATATAGGCTCTACTGTATATAGCCTCTCTACTGTATGTAGCCTCTCTACTGTATATAGCCCCTCTACTGTATATAGCCCCTCTACGGTATATAGCCCCTCTACGGTATATAGCCCCTCTACGGTATATAGCCCCTCTACGGTATATAGCCCCTCTACGGTATATAGCCCCTCTACGGTATATAGCCCCTCTACGGTATATAGCCCCTCTACGGTATATAGCCCCTCTACGGTATATAGCCCCTCTACGGTATATAGCCCCTCTACTGTATATAGCCTCTACTGTATATAGCCCCTCTACTGTATATAGCCCCTCTACTGTATATAGCCCCTCTACTGTATATAGCCCCTCTACTGTATATAGCCCCTCTACTGTATATAGCCCCTCTACTGTATATAGCCCCTCTACTGTATATAGCCCCTCTACTGTATATAGCCCCTCTACTGTATATAGCCCCTCTACTGTATATAGCCCCTCTACTGTAAATAGCCCCTCTACTGTAAATAGCCCCTCTACTGTAAATAGCCCCTCTACTGTATATATCATCTACTGTATATAGTCTCTCTACTGTATGTAGCCTCTACTGTATATAGGCTCTACTGTATATAGCCTCTCTACTGTATGTAGCCTCTCTACTGTATGTAGCCCCTCTACTGTATATAGCCTCACTACTGTATATAGCCTCTCTACTGTATATAGCCTCTCTACTGTATATAGCCTCTCTACTGTATATAGCCCCTCTACTGTATATAGCCCCTCTACTGTATATAGCCTCTCTACTGTATATAGCCTGTCTTTCTACTGTTGTTTTATTTCTTTATCTACCTATTGTTCACCTAATACCTTTTTTTGCACTACTCAGCATTTCACTGTAAGGTCTACTACACCTGTTGTATTCAGCATTTCACTGTAATGTCTACTACACCTGTTATATTCAGCATTTCACTGTAAGGTCTCTACACCTGTTGTATTCAGCATTTCACTGTGAGGTCTACTACACCTGTTGTATTCAGCATTTCACTGTAAGGTCTACTACACCTGTTGTATTCAGCATTTCACTGTAAGGTCTACTACACCTGTTATATTCAGCATTTCACTGTAAGGTCTCTACACCTGTTGTATTCAGCATTTCACTGTAAGGTCTACTACACCTGTTGTATTCAGCATTTCACTGTAAGGTCTCTACACCTGTTGTATTCAGCATTTCACTGTAAGGTCTACTACACCTGTTGTATTCAGCATTTCACTGTAAGGTCTACTACACCTGTTGTATTCAGCATTTCACTGGAAGGTCTACTACACCTGTTGTATTCGGCATTTCACTTGTCTCCCTTATGGCTCTAATCTGATAGTGGTAATGGGGTGGTAGATGTCTAGTCTCCTTTATGGCTCTAATGTGATAGTGGAAGTGGGGTGGTAGATGTCTAGTCTCCTTTATGGCTCTAATCTGATAGTGGAAGTGAGGTGGTAGATGGCTAGTCTCCTTTATGGCTCTAATCTGATAGTGGAAGTGAGGTGGTAGATGTCTAGTCTCCTTTATGGCTCTAATCTGATAGTGGTAGTGGGGTGGTAGATGTCTAGTCTCCCTTATGGCTCTAATGTGATAGTGGAAGTGGGGTGGTAGATGGCTAGTCTCCTTTATGTCTCTAATCTGATAGTGGTAGTGGGGTGGTAGATGTCTAGTCTCCTTTATGGCTCTAATGTGATAGTGGTAGAGGGGTGGTAGATGTCTAGTCTCCCTAATGGCTCTAATGTGATAGTGGTAATGGGGTGGTAGATGTCTAGTCTCCCTAATGGCTCTAATGTGATAGTGGTAATGGGGTGGTAGATGTCTAGTCTCCCTAATGGCTCTAATGTGATAGTGGTAGTGGGGTGGTAGATGTCTAGTCTCCTTTATGGCTCTAATTTGATAGTGGTAGAGGGGTGGTAGATGTCTAGTCTCCTTTATGGCTCTAATCTGATAGTGGTAGAGGGGTGGTAGATGTCTAGTCTCCTTTATGGCTCTAATGTGATAGTGGAAGTGGGGTGGTAGATGTCTAGTCTCCCTTATGGCTCTAATCTGGTATAGGTAGTGGGGTGGTAGAAGTCTAGTCTCCCTTATGGCTCTAATCTGATAGTGACAAGGAGTTCCGGAACCATGTCTGTGGATAACAAGGAGTTCCGGAACCATGTCTGTGGATAACAAGGAGTTCTGGAACCATGTCTGTGTATAACAAGGAGTTCCGGAACCATGTCTGTGGATAACAAGGAGTTCTGGAACCATGTCTGTGGATAACAAGGAGTTCAGGAACCATGTCTGTGGATAACAAGGAGTTCCGGAACCATGTCTGTGGATAACAAGGAGTTTAGGAACCATGACTGTGTATAACAAGGAGTTCCGGAACCATGACTGTGTATAACAAGGAGTTCTGGAACCATGACTGTGGATAACAAGGAGTTCCGGAACCATGTCTGTGGATAACAAGGAGTTTAGGAACCATGACTGTGTATAACAAGGAGTTCAGGAACCATGACTGTGGATAACAAGGAGTTCAGGAACCATGTCTGTGGATAACAAGGAGTTCCGGAACCATGTCTGTGTATAACAAGGAGTTCCGGAACCATGACTGTGGATAACAAGGAGTTCCGGAACCATGACTGTGGATAACAAGGAGTTCCAGAACCATGTCTGTGGATAACAAGGAGTTCCGGAACCATGTCTGTGGATAACAAGGAGTTCTGGAACCATGTCTGTGGATAACAAGGAGTTCCGGAACCATGTCTGTGGATAACAAGGAGTTCCGGAACCATGACTGTGGATAACAAGGAGTTCAGGAACCATGTCTGTGGATAACAAGGAGTTCTGGAACCATGTCTGTGGATAACAAGGAGTTCCGGAACCATGTCTGTGGATAACAAGGAGTTCCGGAACCATGACTGTGGATAACAAGGTGTTCCGGAACCATGACTGTGGATAACAAGGAGTTCCGGAACCATGACTGTGGATAACAAGGAGTTCCGGAACCATGTCTGTGGATAACAAGGAGTTCCGGAACCATGACTGTGGATAACAAGGAGTTCCGGAACCATGTCTGTGGATAACAAGGAGTTCCGGAACCATGTCTGTGGATAACAAGGAGTTCTGGAAGCATGTCTGTGGATAACAAGGAGTTCTGGAACCATGACTGTGGATAACAAGGAGTTCTGGAAGCATGTCTGTGGATAACAAGGAGTTCTGGAACCATGACTGTGGATAACAAGGAGTTCTGGAACCATGACTGTGGATAACAAGGAGTTCCGGAACCATGTCTGTGGATAACAAGGAGTTCCGGAACCATGGACATGACTAGATCAATCAATCAGCCAAACAACCGATAAATCAATCAAACAAACAACAACCGATAAATCAATCAACCAAACAACAACCAATGAACCAAACAACAACCAATGAATCAAATCAACCAAACAACAACCAATGAATCAATCGATCAAGATTATTTTGAATTTAGTGGTTAAGATAAGCGTTGTGTTTGTGTATTGCAGCAAGCTAATATACTTATTGTTTCAACTGCAGATTGCCCCTTTAAGGAGATTAGAAAGTCATAGTTTGTACACAGAGTCAAATATGTTTTGTCCATGGCACTATATAATCTACTGTCTTTGTCATTGCTCGATTCATCCCACAGTCAGTTTGCTGAGCAGTAATAGGCAACCATCGGTAGTGAGAGAAGCAGAACAGACAGTGACCACTGGTGTAAAGTGAACAAGATGGAGGACGACATAAATAAACATCAGGCTGTGAACCAACGAACAAACAAAACAAAACTGAATATTCAAGGTGGTATTGTAGGGATCTACACTCGTCTTCCCCACTCAAACCCTTCGTGGTGATTGGTGAATATGTTTGACCTTTAACCCCCCCAGTCAGCTGCGATGCAGGGAGGGCACGTCAGTTCAGCCAGGTGTTCCAGAGCCTGGTCTCTCCCTCTGTCTCTCTTCCGGTCTCTCCTCATCGCCTCCGGACCATTCTACAGCCAGCATTAATCTTCTGCTACGACAACAATACACCCAGAGAGAGATACACAGACTGAGAGGCAGGAGGAGGAAGAATAGGAGACCTTGGTCCAGGCCCGTATCAAAGGCAGCCAGAGGGAGGCAAGAAGAATAGGGCCAGATGCAGCCAGGCGTGTGTCTGCTTTGTGAATGTACGCACGGCCTGTAAAGGAAACGGACGGACAGAAACTCTTGATGAATATGCACGCAGGTCGTTACTTATGCAGCACAGCGTTGGGTGGAAATAAGGCCGATTGTGTCTCAAGGTGTGTTTCTTTATGCAGAGACTTTCGGTAGCTGAAAAGGCTTCGGTACAACAGCACCTGGAGAGTAATCATGCCTGTGGTTTGGGGATTAACGGTGCCTGTGGTTTGGGGAGTAACGGTGCCTGTGGTTTGGTGAGTAACCGTGCCTGTGGTTTGGTGAGTAACAGTGCCTGTGGTTTGGTGAGTAACCATGCCTGTGGTTTGGTGAGTAACGGTGCCTGTGGTTTGGGGAGTAACGGTGCCTGTGGTTTGGTGAGTAATGGTGCCTGTGGTTTGGTGAGTAACCATGCCTGTGGATTGGTGAGTAACGGTGCCTGTGGTTTGGTGAGTAACGGTGCCTGTGGTTTGGTGAGTAACCATGCCTGTGGTTTGGTGAGTAACGGTGCCTGTGGTTTGGTGAGTAACGGTGCCTGTGGTTTGGGAATGACGGTGCCTGTGGTTTGGTGAGTAACCATGCCTGTGGATTGGTGAGTAACGGTGCCTGTGGTTTGGTGAGTAACGGTGCCTGTGGTTTGGGAATGACGGTGCCTGTGGTTTGGTGAGTAACCATGCCTGTGGTTTGGTGAGTAACGGTGCCTGTGGTTTGGTGAGTAACGGTGCCTGTGGTTTGGGAATGACGGTGCCTGTGGTTTGGTGAGTAACCATGCCTGTGGTTTGGTGAGTAACGGTGCCTGTGGTTTGGTGAGTAACGGTGCCTGTGGTTTGGGAGTAACCATGCCTGTGGTTTGGTGAGTAACGGTGCCTGTGGTTTGGTGAGTAACCATGCCTGTGGATTGGTGAGTAACCATGCCTGTGGTTTGGTGAGTAACGTGCCTGTGGTTTGGTGAGTAACCATGCCTGTGGTTTGGTGAGTAACCATGCCTGTGGATTGGTGAGTAACCATGCCTGTGGTTTGGTGAGTAACGTGCCTGTGGTTTGGTGAGTAACGGTGCCTGTGGTTTGGGGAGTAACCATGCCTGTGGTTTGGTGAGTAACCATGCCTGTGGTTTGGTGAGTAACGGTGCCTGTGGTTTGGGGATTAATGGTGCCTGTGGTTTGGTGAGTAACGGTGCCTGTGGTTTGGGGAGTAACGGTGCCTGTGGTTTGGTGAGTAACGGTGCCTGTGGTTTGGGGAGTGACCATGCCTGTGGTTTGGTGAGTAACGGTGCCTGTGGTTTGGTGAGTAACGGTGCCTGTGGTTTGGTGAGTAACGGTGCCTGTGGTTTGGGGAGTAACCATGCCTGTGGTTTGGTGAGTAACGGTGCCTGTGGTTTGGTGAGTAACGGTGCCTGTGGTTTGGTGAGTAACGGTGCCTGTGGTTTGGGGAGTAACCATGCCTGTGGTTTGGTGAGTAACGGTGCCTGTGGTTTGGTGAGTAACGGTGCCTGTGGTTTGGGGAGTAACCATGCCTGTGGTTTGGTGAGTAACGGTGCCTGTGGTTTGGTGAGTAACGGTGCCTGTGGTTTGGTGAGTAACGGTGCCTGTGGTTTGGTGAGTAACGGTGCCTGTGGTTTGGTGAGTAACGGTGCCTGTGGTTTGGGGAGTAACCATGCCTGTGGTTTGGTGAGTAACGTGCCTGTGGTTTGGTGAGTAACGGTGCCTGTGGTTTGGTGAGTAACCATGCCTGTGGTTTGGTGAGTAACCGTGCCTGTGGTTTGGTGAGTAACCATGCCTGTGGTTTGGTGAGTAACGGTGCCTGTTGTTTGGTGAGTAACGGTGCCTGTTGTTTGGTGAGTAACGGTGCCTGTGGTTTGGTGAGTAACCATGCCTGTGGTTTGGTGAGTAACCGTGCCTGTGGTTTGGTGAGTAACCATGCCTGTGGTTTGGTGAGTAACCGTGCCTGTGGTTTGGTGAGTAACCGTGCCTGTGGTTTGGTGAGTAACCATGCCTGTGGTTTGGTGAGTAACGGTGCCTGTTGTTTGGTGAGTAACGGTGCCTGTGGTTTGGTGAGTAACCATGCCTGTGGTTTGGTGAGTAACCATGCCTGTGGTTTGGTGAGTAACGTGCCTGTGGTTTGGTGAGTAATGGTGCCTGTGGTTTGGTGAGTATCCATGCCTGTGGTTTGGTGAGTAACAGTGCCTGTGGTTTGGTGAGTAACAGTGCCGGTGGTTTGGTGAGTAACGGTGCCTGTGGTTTGGTGAGTAACCATGCCTGTGGTTTGGTGAGTAACCATGCCTGTGGTTTGGTGAGTAACAGTGCCGGTGGTTTGGTGAGTAACGGTGCCTGTGGTTTGGTGAGTAACGGTGCCTGTGGTTTGGGGAGTAACGGTGCCTGTGGTTTGGGGATTAACGGTGCCTGTGGTTTGGTGAGTAACCATGCCTGTGGTTTGGTGAGTAACGGTGCCTGTGGTTTGGTGAGTAACCATGCCTGTGGTTTGGGGAGTGACCATGCCTGTGGTTTGGTGAGTAACGGTGCCTGTGGTTTGGTGAGTAACCATGCCTGTGGTTTGGTGAGTAACAGTGCCTGTGGTTTGGTGAGTAACAGTGCCGGTGGTTTGGTGAGTAACGGTGCCTGTGGTTTGGTGAGTAACGGTGCCTGTGGTTTGGGGAGTAACGGTGCCTGTGGTTTGGGGATTAATGGTGCCTGTGGTTTGGGGAGTAACGGTGCCTGTGGTTTGGTGAGTAACAGTGCCGGTGGTTTGGTGAGTAACGGTGCCTGTGGTTTGGTGAGTAACGGTGCCTGTGGTTTGGGGATTAATGGTGCCTGTGGTTTGGGGAGTAACGGTGCCTGTGGTTTGGGGAGTAACGGTGCCTGTGGTTTGGTGAGTAACGGTGCCTGTGGTTTGGGGAGTGACGGTGCCTGTGGTTTGGTGAGTAAACCATGCCTGTGGTTTGGTGAGTAAACCATGCCTGTGGTTTGGTGAGTAAACCATGCCTGTGGTTTGGTGAGTCAATTTAGAAAGTTAACCAAATTCCAAATTCTCCTCATTGAAAATAATTGAAATTGTAATTTTAGACGGCATTTAGACATGCAGCCTAATTCTGATATCAGTTCCACTCATTGGTCTTTTGACCAATCACATCAGACGTGAGTGAGTGAATTTAGTAAAAATCAGAATTGGGCTTCCTGTCAAAAACACAGCTTTTGTTGTAGTCTCTCAGTTGTCCCCAAACCGGACCGTGTCTGGGAAAGAGGCATCACAACAAGATGATGTTCTCACCCTTCTCCTGATGTTCAGCTCAGACAGTGTGGATGGAACATGACTACAAACCCACTTGTTTCCTGATGTTTTGATGAGACAGATGTGTGTGTTCAGCTCAGATAGTGTGGATGGAACATGACTCAAACCCACTTGTTTCCCTAGGTGCTTTAAGTCCACTGGTTTTGGTTCCGTTTACCGTTGGGACTGTCATGTGAGGAAATATCTGGTACAAAGGCTTTTGTCTTTTAAAAATAACCCGTGATTTGGCACTACGTTTCTCAGTGAAAAGATAGATACCTATTATATTGGTAATGACCTACCCATCTGTAATGCGCTAAAAAAATTGCCATTTTGTGGATCTGATGCATTTGACACCAAGGTGCGGGACATTGTGGTGCCTGTGTCCTCTGCTAACCTGATAACTGTTATGCAGTGAAGAGGCCCCGTTGCACCAAGACATAGTGGTTTTGAAACTCAGCTTTGCTACTGTTGTACGAAGCATTAAACCGGATCAATCAGCTTCATCATGTGCATGGAATAGTGACGGTAAAATAGTAGTACTCTATTCATACATCAGGAGTATAGTACAGCTCTATTCCCTACACTGAAGAAGTTGTATCCATTATAAAATATCCCCTTAGATGCTAATGCAGGGTAAGCTCACCTAAACCCAGAAAAGAGGACTCGCCAATAGAGAACAACAAGACTATTCCAAAAGTGAATAACAAGACTACTCGCCACAGAGAATAACACTCTGGATTTTAACAAGGCTAATCTGAAAACAAGGCTCCCTAAATTTTATCAGCAAATTGAATTCGCAACCTAGGCTGGGAAAATTCTGGATTATTGTTACTCTAACTTCCGCAACGCATATAAGGCCCTACCTCGCCCTCCTTTCAGCAAATCTGACCACGACTCCATTTTGTTGCTCCCAGCCTTTAGACGGAAACTAAAACAGGAAGCGCCCATGCTCAGGTCTGTTCAACGCTGGTCCGACCAATCGGATTCCACGCTTCAAGATTGCTTCGATCACGTGGACTGGGATATGTTCCGGATAGTCTCAGACAACAATATTGATGTATACGCTGATTCGGTGAGTGAGTTTATTCCCAAGTGCATCAGTGATGTTGTACCAATAGTGACTATTAAAACCTTCCCCAACCAGAAACCGTGGATTGATGGCAGCTTTCGTGCTAAACTGAACGCGCAAATCACTGCTTTTAATGAGGGCAAGGAGACCGGAAACATGACCTAATACAAACAGTGTAGCTATTCCCTCCGCAAGGCAATCAAACAAGCTAAGGGTCAGTATAGAGACAAGGTAGAGTTGTATGTGGCAGGGTCTACAGTCAATCACGGACAACAAAAAGAAAACCAGCCCAGTCGCGGACCCCGATGTCTTGCTCCCAGACAAACTTAACTTCTTTGCTCGCTTTGAAGACAATACATTGCCACCGACACGGCCTGCTACCACAGACTGTGGGCTCTCCTTCACAGCAGCCAACGTGAGTAAAACATTTAAACGTGTTAACCCTCGCAAGGCTGCCGGACCAGACAGCATCCCTAGCAGCGTCCTCAGAGCATGTGCATACCAGCTGGCTGGTGTGTTTACGGACGTATTCAATCAATCCCTATCCCAGTCTGTTGTTCCCACATGCTTCAAGAGGGCCACCATTGTTCCTGTTCCCAAGAAAGCTAAGGTAACTGAGCTAAATGACTATCGCCCCATAGCACTCACCTCTGTCATCATGAAGAGCTTTGACTAGTCAAGGACCATATCACCTCCACCCTACCTGGCACCCTAGACCCACTCCAATTTGCTTACCGCCCCAATAGGTCAACAGATGATGCAATCGCAATCCCACTGCACACGGCCCTAACCCATCTGGACAAGAGGAATACCTATGTGAGAACGCTGTTCATTGACTACAGGCTCAGCATTTAACACCATAGTACCCTCCAAACTCGTTACCTACCCTCACCACCTTAATGACAACATCTCCACCCCGCTGACCCTCAACACTGGGGCCCCACAAGGGTGTGTTCTGAGCCCTCTCCTGTACTCCCTGTTCACCCACGACTGCGTGGCCACGCACGCCTCCAACTCAATCATCAAGTTTGCGGACGACACAACAGTGGTAGGCTTGATTACCAACAATGATGAGACGGCCTACAGGGAGGAGGTGAGGGCCCTCGGAGTGTGGTGTCAGGACAATAACCTCACACTCAACGTCAACAAAACTAAGGAGATGATTGTGGACTTCAGGAAACAGCAGAGGGAACACCCCCTATCCACATCGATGGAACAGTAGTGGAGAGAGTGGCAAGTTTAAGTTCCTTGGCATACACATCACAGACAAACTAAATTGGTCCACTCACACAGCCAGTGTGGTGAAGAAGGCGCAATAGCACCTCTTCAAACTCAGGAGGCTGAAGAGATTTGGCTTGTCACCGAAAACACTCACAACCTTTACAGATGTACAATCGAGAGCATCCTTTCGGGCTGCATCACCACCTGGAAAGGCAACCGCTCCGCCCACAACCGTAAGGCTCTCCAGAGGGTAGTGAGGTCTGCACAACGATCACCGGGGCAAACTACCTGCCCTCCAGGACACCTACACCACCCGATGTCACAGGAAGGCCAAAAAGATCATTAAGGACAACAACCACCCGAGCCACTGCCTGTTCACCCCGCTATCATCCAGAAGGCGAGGTCAGTACAGGTGCATCAAAGCTGGGACCGAGAGACTGAAAAACAGCTTCTATCTCAAGGCCATCAGACTGTTAAACAGCCACCACTAACATTGAGTGGCTGCTGCCAACATACTGACTCAAATCTCTAGCCACTTTAATAATTAAAATTGGATGTAATAAATGTATCACCAGTCACTTTAAACAATGCCACTTCATATAATGTTTACATACCCTACATTACTCATCTCATATGTATATACTGTACTCTATACCATCTACTGCATCTTGCCTCTGCCGTTCGGCCATCGCTCATCCATATATTTATGTGTACATATTCTTATTCATTCCTTTACACGTCTGTGTGTGAGGTAGTTGTTGTGAAATTGTTAGATTACTTGTTAGATATTACTGCACGGTCGGGAACTAGAAGCACAAGCATTTCGCTACACTCACATTAACATCTGCTAACCATGTGTATGTGACCAATAAAATTTGATTTGAAGACTACTTCAACAGAGAATAACAAGACTAGTCAACAGAGAATAACAAGACTAGTCAACAGAATAACAAGACTAGTCAACAGAGAATAACAAGACTAGTCAACAGAGAATAACAAGACTAGTCAACAGAGAATAACAAGACTAGTCAACAGAGAATAACAAGACTAGTCCAACAGAGAATAACAAGACTAGTCCAACAGAGAATAACAAGACTAGTCCAACAGAGAATAACAAGACTAGTCAACAGAGAATAACAAGACTAGTCAACAGAGAATAACAAGACTAGTCCACAGAGAATAACAAGACTAGTCCACAGAGAATAACAAGACTAGTCAACAGAGAATAACAAGACTAGTCAACAGAGAATAACAAGACTAGTCAACAGAGAATAACAAGACTAGTCAACAGAGAATAACAAGACTAGGTCAACAGAGAATAACAAGACTAGTCAACTAGAATAACAAGACTAGTCAACAGAATAACAAGACTAGTCCAACAGAGAATAACAAGACTAGTCCAACAGAGAATAACAAGACTAGTCAACAGAGAATAACAAGACTAGTCAACAGAGAATAACAAGACTAGTCCAACAGAGAATATCAAGACTAGTCCAACAGAGAATAACAAGACTAGTCCAACAGAGAATAACAAGACTAGTCAACAGAGAATAACAAGACTAGTCAACAGAGAATAACAAGACTAGTCAACAGAGAATAACAAGACTAGTCAACAGAGAATAACAAGACTAGTCCAACAGAGAATAACAAGACTAGTCCAACAGAGAATAACAAGACTAGTCCACAGAGAATAACAAGACTAGTCAACAGAGAATAACAAGACTAGTCCAACAGAGAATAACAAGACTAGTCAACTAGAATAACAAGACTAGTCCAACAGAGAATAACAAGACTAGTCCAACAGAGAATAACAAGACTAGTCAACAGAGAATAACAAGACTAGTCCAACAGAGAATAACAAGACTAGTCCAACAGAGAATAACAAGACTAGTCCAACAGAGAATAACAAAAGAAAAAAATGGAAGAAAAAAAATTACCGGAATAATTTAGGTAAATTACCTCTCTGATGTTGGCTTAATGAAAACCAAGTTATTTCTGCTGTTCCTAATGGTCCATCTGTCATCTGAATCAACACAAAGCCCTTGGAGGCCTTATTGGACAAGCTTCATTGGATATTCATATGTTGGGTTCAAATTTTCAAGACAAACACAACAACAAAAAACTCCATCACAACCGAATGAATGAATATCTATGCACCTTGCAGCGTAGGCTTGGTCTAACGGAGCACATGCAACACATTAAAAAGCAATCTTGATAAAGGTAAATCGTTAAATTAAAGTTACCCCATTGGTGTTATTGATCCCTGTATTCATCAACCATTAATTAAGGCCTCCTGTATTATCATGCTAATCAAACATTATCAACCTGTTTTTAATTTTTTACTTTATTGAAATTTCGAATGAACGAAACTTGTTGTTTTTTTTTCTCCTTCCAAATGGCATTGTTCAGACCTTTGTGGACTGTAGGTGCTGGCACAGAAACAAAGAAGCAGCCATTTGTAGCCATTGTCCTCAATGATTATTAAAGTAAACAGAGAGTGTAGTGGAGGCAGCTGCAGGCACTTGAGGGGAGCGTCCGTGAAGAGGGGAGGAGGAAGAGAGGGGAGGAAGGGCCCGGGCCAAGCAACCCACAAGACTCTCTGCTAGAGAGATGAGCCCATTATTCTGAGGCTTCTAGAGAACAGCAGAGCGCTACGATAATTAGCTTAGAAGATCAGGGTGGTTGTCACTACACACCAAACTGAAGAAAACTGATTAAAACAGGGAGGCACTATCAGGACTCAATAAGAACTGCTCGTTTTCCCTTTCTGTTGAAAATGTTTCGCTACAGTGTGCCTTAATGAATAGGGCCCCAGATCTATCTCTGGGTTAGGACTCATCTGGGTGTAGTAACAGCAGTGTAATGACAGACACGGCTAGGAACAAGACATTCTGTTCCTGCTTCCTATTAAGGGACAATCTGTCATTGCTACATTCATTTCTAGACTTTTAAATTAATTATATACACTGAGTGTACAAAACATTAAGAACACCTGCTCTTTCCATGACATCCTGTGACCAGGTGAATCCAGGTGAAAGCTATGATCCCTTATTGATGTCACTTGTTAAATCCACTTCAATCAGTGTAGATGAAGGGGAGGAGACGGGTTAAAGAAGGATTTTTAAGCCTTGAGACAATTGAGACATGGACTGTGTATGTGTGCTATTCAGAGGGTGAATGGGGCCAGACCAACGATTTATGTGCCTTTGAACAGCGTATGGTAGTAGGTGCCAGGTGTACCGGTTTGTGTCAAGAACTGCAACGCTGCTGGGTTTTTCACGCTCAACAGTTTCCCAAGTGTATCAAGAACGGTCCACCACCCAAAGGACATTCAGCCAACTTGACACAACTGTGGGGAAGCATTGGAGTCTACATGGGCCAGCATCCCTGTGGAACGCTTTCGACACCTTTTAGCGTCCTTGACCCGACGAATTGAGTCTGTTCAGACGGCAAAATGTGTTCTTAATGTTTGATATATTCTGTGTGTACCAGGGTAGGGCGGCAGGGTAGCCTAGTGGTTAGAGCGTTGGATTAGTAACCGAAAGGTTGCAAGTTCGAATCCCGGAGCTGACAAGGTACAAATCTGTCGTTCTGCAAATCTGTCGTTCTGCCCCTGAACAGGCAGTTAACCCACTGTTCCTAGGCCGTCATTGAAAATAAGAATTTGTTCTTAACTGACTTGCCTAGTAAAATAAAGGTAAAATTAAATTAAAAATGGATTCTTGCCTTGTAAAGCATAGTTCAACTGTCGAACCCAAACCACACTCTTGTTTGTAGAAATAAAACAAGTGACGACAGAAAAACAACTATGGCCGACAAAATATTATTACTTATTCATCACTGTATGTCTAATAAATCACTGTGTGTGTTTCCTTCAGCAACATTTCCCTGAGCCTCCTTCGACCCAGGAAATGCTGTCTGATTGTGTGTTAGGAAACAAATTGGAAGATATTTCCATACACATCCCTAATTGGCTGACAGGACAGTCTAGAGCCCACCCCTGAACAGTCATTGGTCTATTATAAATCAGATCACATTGTGAAGTCATGATGTGGGCCAAAGGTTCCGTCCCACCTGAACAGGCTGAAATTCCAGGACCTGTTCTTCTAGCCAACTCTTAAGACAAAAAGGGCATGATCATCATTTTCAAAAATTGAGAGTGTAATTTCAACCTCGTAGTGTGGAAATAAAAAACAAACAAAAAAAAACAGGTAAATATTTTTGTTTACTTGCTCTGCTCCTTTGAAAACATAATTTGAATATCGTGGATGGTCAGTCCTTGCGTCCATAACTCTGTATTTGAGTGGGGTAACATTTCTCCAGCCTTCGCTCAGTTGTTTACTGAAATCTGGGGATCTGCTTCGTTATCATTTAAACTGCAGGATGAACCCCTTTTAAAATGACACCCCTGTTACCAGTCCATTAAGAAGAAGGTAATCACGTGGTCTGGTTGACTGGTTCCTCACAAGCTTTCTTCCTTTTCCTTTAAGAGAAATAAAGAGAGTCGACACCAGAACACTGATAAAAGTTCGCACACTTTTATTGCGCAACGTTTCTGACCCATGATGCATCTGTCCTTTATTTCATGGTTATTTTGTTTGTTTGTACCCAGCACCGGCATGTTATTGGATGTGTCGTGTGCGTTTGAAACCAATCTGCTTTTTCCTCGCTACTGTGCTTCTGCTTGCTCTACTGGGGGGGGGGGGGACGACGACGACGACACACATTAGATAAGATCAGAGAGGAGGAGAAAAACCCAAGACAAGAATCTGTACATAATGCTCTGGGATGCTTTTAAATGGGGTTTCCTTTAAAATGAGTTACAAGTATTGTATACGGCACATAGAGAACCTGCATCCTGGGTTCAACGAGAAGAAGAGAGTTCATCGTGAAATACAATTGTGTGCATGCTGCTAAATTGTGTGACTTGAAGACTGTACCCAAACACTGGCCCGGGTGTTACACTGTAAATCGTGATGCTTTTTTGGCATGTGACCTTTTCTTGATGTAAGTGCTTTGAATGGAAAAGTTGAATATTGAGACCGATCAGACCTGGTAAGTTCAGAGAGCCAGTATAATAGAGACAGAACAGACCTGGTAAGTTCATCAGAGAGCCAGTATAATAGAGACAGAACAGACCTGGTAAGTTCATCAGAGCGCCAGTATAATAGAGACAGAACAGACCTGGTAAGTTCATCAGAGCGCCAGTATAATAGAGACAGAACAGACCTGGTAAGTTCATCAGAGCGCCAGTATAATAGAGACAGAACAGACCTGGTAAGTTCATCAGAGCGCCAGTATAATAGAGACAGAACAGACCTGGTAAGTTCATCAGAGCGCCAGTATAATAGAGACAGAACAGGCCTGGTA
>NW_027008642.1:0-11848 GCF_036934945.1 Oncorhynchus masou masou
GAGAGAGAGGGAGAGAGAGAGAGAGAGAGGGAGAGAGAGAGAGAGAGAGAGAGAGAGAGAGAGAGAGAGAGAGGGAGAGAGAGAGGGAGAGGGAGAGGGAGAGAGAGAGAGAGAAGAGAGAGAGGGAGAGAGAGAGCTATATTTTGTTCTATGTTTTCTTCTTTTTAGTTTACCTTTCACTTTCTTAGCTAGCTGATTTAGCAACAACCTAACTCAAATAGAGAGGAATGATATTTATGTTAGCTAGCTGGCTAAAGCTATCCAACACGGCAACTTGTCTGTGTAACTGCCTATTACACTTGTTTAGCAAGGGCTCGAAGGGGGCGGAGGAACGGAGGAAGGGGTGGGGATATGCAAACGAGCACTTGCTTTGACTGGAGTGAGGGGAAGCGTTCTGGAGCGACAGCAGGGCAGTGCTGAGGAACCTCTGTTTTATAGTTCGCTTGCTGTGGCTGGATGCTGGGTTACCTGGAATAACCAATCACAGCACAGATTAGAGCAGGGGTGGCACGACGCCATAGAATGGACTCAAATCACACATGCATGCACACAAGTTGAAGTTGTCATTATTCCATCTTGATGCTATAGTTAGTTTGCTGATCTGCTTTAGGTTATAGTTCTTATGATATGATATATTATATACATATAGAAAGAGAGAGACCGAAAGGCAGTGTTTTATCAGTTAGTGGTCTTAGTGTATAAAGTGTCACACATAGTACTGTTTTCATCTCTCTCTCTATCTCTCTATCATCATCATCATCATCATCCTCATCATCATCAGAAAGGCCAGGCCACCAGTAACCAGCCGTGGTTGACAGGTTCCATCTACAGAGCGGAGGGTTCCGAGAAGAACAGCCGTCTCCATGGCAACCTGACAGATGTATAAACACAGGAGTGTAAATGCCTGTCTGCTTCCTTCTCACGGTTCAGTAGCTGTGTGTGTATATATATATATATATATATCAGTTTGTCACATGGTGTTTTAGGTACCGGCATTTTAAATGTGTGTGTGTCCTTGTGTGCTTTCACAGTTCCATCTGACACAACAAGGTAGACTGAGAAAAGAGCAGGCAGCATGTTTCTGTAGTTGTTGAAGGAGTCTTACAGAAAGGTACATTCTGATTGGATTATGGAACTAAGCAGAATCCGTCCACTGTATTTTGTAGATTTATATTCTTTATTTCTTGTGATGTCATCATTCTCTATCTTCACACAGGAGAGACTGGTTTGGTGATGTTGCTTTCAAACATTCTCTATCTTCACACAGGAGAGACTGGTTTGGTGATGTTGCTTTCAAACATTCTCTATCTTCACACAGGAGAGACTGGTTTGGTGATGTTACTTTCCACCATTCTTTATCTTCACACAGGAGAGACTGGTTTGGTGTTGTTGCTTTCCACCATTCTCTATATTCACACAGGAGAGACTGGTTTGTTGATGTTGCTTTCCACCATTCTCTATCTTCACACAGGAGAGACTGGTTTGGTGTTGTTGCTTTCCACCATTCTCTATATTCACACAGGAGGAGCTGGTTTGTTTTCCTTTCCACCATTCTCTATCTTCACACAGGAGAGACTGGTTTGGTGTTGTTGCTTTCCACCATTCTCTATATTCACAGGAGAGACTGGTTTGTTGATGTTAACAGTGTCCTTAAACGCTTTCAAACTGATTATTGAAGATTCTCTGAGTGGCGTGAGAACCAGGCTCTGACAGATTCTCTGAGTGGTGTCTTGGTATTAGAACCAGGTTTTGATTCATTCTCTGAGTGGTGTCTTGGTATTAGAACCAGGTTTTGATTCATTCTCTGAGTGGTGTCTTGGCTTTAGAACCAGGTTGTGACAAAATTTCTGAGTGGTGTCTTGGCATGAGAACCAGGCCTTGTCCTTAATAGTACCTTATTCCCTATATAGTGTCCTATGCTTAACCAGGTAGTGTACCATATAGGGAATAGGGTGCCAGTTGACGCGGCTATAGTGAGATATTATACATAATACATGACAAGCTGCTCATAAACCCAGTCCAACACTATGATGCTTCACTCATAAACCCAGTCCAACGCTATGATGCTTCACTCATAAACCCAGTCCAACGCTACGATGCTTCACACATAAACCCAGTCCAACGCTATGATGCTTCACTCATAAACCCAGTCCAACGCTATGATGCTACACTCATAAACCCAGTCCAACGCTATGATGCTTCACTCATAAACCCAGTCCAACGCTATGATGCTTCACACATAAACCCAGTCCAACGCTATGATGCTACACACATAAACCCAGTCCAACACTATGATGCTTCACTCATAAACCCAGTCCAACGCTATGATGCTTCACTCATAAACCCAGTCCAACACTATGATGCTTCACACATAAACCCAGTCCAATGCTATGATGCTTCACTCATAAACCCAGTCCAACGCTATGATGCTTCACTCATAAACCCAGTCCAACATGAAACATAAACCCAGTCCAACGCTATGATGCTACACTCATAAACCCAGTCCAACGCTATGATGCTTCACTCATAAACCCAGTCCAACGCTATGATGATTCACTCATAAACCCAGTCCAACGCGCAGATGCTTCACCATAAACCCAGTTCAACGCTATGATGCTTCACTCATAAACCCAGTCCAAATCGTCCAACGCTATGATGCTCACACATAAACCATCCAACGCTTATGATGCTTCACACATAAACCTCAGTCCAACGCTATGATGCTCATCATTAATTTAGTAAACAGTCCAACGCATCGATGCTCTCACTCATAAACCTCATAGCAGATGCTACAGTACATGACCAAAAGTATGTGGACACCTGCGCCTGTCGAACATCTCATTCCAGAATCATGGGCACCATAAACCTATAAATCAGTTGGTCCATAAACCCATTTGCAACGCTATGACAGTTCCATTCTACTGGGAAAGCAGTTTGAACCCAGTAGTGAGTGTTTCAACCAAGGACAGAGGATTTTTATGAGCTCTTCAGTCCAACGCCATGATGCTACTGTCAAAGTTTGTCTATGGAGATTGCATGGCTGTGTGATCTGACTTTATACACCTGTCAGCAACGGGTGTGGCTGAAATAGCTATCATAATTAAAAACTAAACGCTTAATCCACTCATTTGAAGGGGTGTCCACATACTTTAGTATATATAGTGTATTGATATGGTAGTTTCTATAAACCAGTAACGCAGCAGCATAAACGTCCACATCTCCTCTTTAACATTAACAAAATGTGGAATGTCATTCACCTATTAACAATCAATCCAATGAGCATGGCCCGCTAGAGATCAATCCCAACACCCGCTTTCACATTGATTAATCCTCAGCATCACATGACAAAATCACTTCCCTAAATTCTGATTAACCTAATATGGGCCCTCATTTGCTGCTATAAAAGCCTAATTCTACTGGGAAAGCGATTTGTCTCTGATGTTTCAACCAAGGACAGAGGATCATGAGCTCTTCAAGGGCCATTCACTGTCAAAGTTTTGTCTACTCCTTCTGATTTAACCTATGTGGCTGAAATAGCCAAATCCTCACTGAAGGGGTGTCCCTTTCTAGTATATAACCTATTGATAAAACAAGGGCCTCTGTAATGGTACCTCGGCAGCATAATCACATCATCACTTTTCTGATTAAACTGTGGGAATGTCCATCACTCGCAATAATCCGCTAAGGCAATCACTTTCTGATTAACCTGGGCTCACTCTGCAATAATCACTTCCTTTCTGATTAACCATATGGGCTCACTAAGCAATAATCACTTCCCTTTCTGATTAACCTATGGGCTCACTGGCAATAATCACTTCCCTTTCTGATTAACTGCGTGGGCTCACTCGGCAATAATCACTTCCTTTCTGATTAACCTATGGGCTCACCAACAAATAATCACTTCCCTTTCTGATTAACCTATGGGCTCACTGGCAATAAATTCCCTTTCTGATTAACCTATGGGCTCACTCGGCAATAATCACTTCCTTTCTGATTAACCTATGGGCTCACTCGGCAATAATCACTTCCCTTTCTGATTAACCTATGGGCTCACTCGACAATAATCACTTCCCTTTCTGATTAACCTATGCTCTCACTCGGCAATAATCACTTCCCTTTCTGATTAACCTATGGGCTCACTCGACAATAATCACTTCCCTTTCTGATTAACCTATGGGCTCACTCGACAATAATCACTTCCCTTTCTGTCAACCAATGGGCATAAACCTCAGGGAGCATTTATATGTCAACTCATCCCCCTTGTCTCTCACTTGATGTTCTACAGTCTTCCAATGACCTTTCACCTCCTCCGCACCACTCAGCGTAACAACCTGGAGGCTAGTCATCAGAACCTCTCCAAAAAGAGGAAGTTATTGTATTGCAATGACCTTCCACCTCCCCTCCGCACCACCAGCGTAACAACCTGGAGGCCCTGAGACAGAACCCCATTCTCCAAGAGGAGTTATGTATTCTCAATGACCTTCCACCTCCTCCGCACCACCAGCGTAACAACCTGGAGGCTAGTCATCAGAACCCCATCCAAGAGGGGTTATTGTATTCTCCCAATGACCTTCCACCTCCTCCGCACCACCAGCGTAACAACCTGGAGGCTAGTCATCAGAACCCCATTCTCCAAGAGGGGTTATTGTATTCTGTCTCTGATGTCATTCAGTTAAGACGGTACTCGATTGAACTCTCTGATCTTCTAGAAGGATTTGTCTTTGAGGGCCTGCGGCAAGACCACTGATTCAACCCAGCCACACAGCTCCTCACCTATTCAAACGGTCTACAGTCACCATTTTGTAGCGAGCAGCAGTGGGCCTATTTCTGTAGCTTGGACCCACTACCAGCCCGATTCAAACCTAGGTGCACAGTAACCATTCCAGGACCAGACAACAGCGTGTATATTTCAACACCTTGGACAGCGACACAGGCCTCTGGCAGCAAGTCACAGAGGAGAGCATTACAACAGCATGTGACTACACAGGCCTCTGGCAGCAAGTCACAGAGAGAGCATTACAACAGCATGTGGACAGCTGCCTCTGGACAAGTCACCAGAGGAAACCTACAACAGTATGTGGACAGCTACACAGCCTCTGGCAGCAAGTCACAGAGAGAGCATTACAACAGTATGTGGACAGCTACACAAGCCTCTGGCAGCAAGTCAGCAGAGAGAGACATAACAACATGTGGACAGCGCACAGACCTCTGGCAAGTCACAGAGAGAGACATAACAGTATGTGGACAGCTACACAGGCCTCTGGCAGCAAGTCACAGAGAGAGTGACATAACAGTATGTGGACAGCTACACACTCTCAGCAGCAAGTCACAGAGAGAGCATTACAACAGTATGTGGACAGCTACACAGGCCTCTGGCAGCAAGTCACAGAGAGAGCATTACAACAGCATGTGGACAGCTACACAGGCCTCTGGCAGCAAGTCACAGAGAGAGCATTACAACAGTATGTGGACAGCTACACAGGCCTCTGGCAGCAAGTCACAGAGAGAGCATTACAACAGCATGTGGACAGCTACACAGGCCTCTGGCAGCAAGTCACAGAGAGAGCATTACAACAGTATGTGGACAGCTACACAGGCCTCTGGTAGCAAGTCACAGAGAGAGCATTACAACAGTATGTGGACAGCTACACAGGCCTCTGGTAGCAAGTCACAGAGAGAGCATTACAACAGCATGTGGACAGCTACACAGGCCTCTGGCAGCAAGTCACAGAGAGAGCATTACAACAGTATGTGGACAGCTACACAGGCCTCTGGTAGCAAGTCACAGAGAGAGCATTACAACAGTATGTGGACAGCTACACAGGCCTCTGGTAGCAAGTCACAGAGAGAGCATTACAACAGTATGTGGACAGCTACACAGACCTCTGGCAGCAAGTCACAGAGAGAGCATTACAACAGCATGTGGACAGCTACACAGGCCTCTGGTAGCAAGTCACAGAGAGAGCATTACAACAGTATGTGGACAGCTAGACAGGCCTCTGGTAGCAAGTCACAGAGAGAGCATTACAACAGTATGTGGACAGCTACACAGGCCTCTGGTAGCAAGTCACAGAGAGAGCATTACAACAGTATGTGGACAGCTACACAGGCCTCTGGTAGCAAGTCACAGAGAGAGCATTACAACAGTATGTGGACAGCGACACAGGCCTCTGGTAGCAAGTCACAGAGAGAGCATTACAACAGTATGTGGACAGCTACACAGACCTCTGGTAGCAAGTCACAGAGAGAGCATTACAACAGTATGTGGACAGCTACACAGGCCTCTGGTAGCAAGTCACAGAGAGAGCATTACAACATGTGGACAGCTACACAGACCTCTGGCAGCAAGTCACAGAGAGAGCATTACAACAGCATGTGGACAGCTACACAGACCTCTGGCAGCAAGTCACAGAGAGAGCATTACAACAGCATGTGGACAGCTACACAGGCCTCTGGCAGCAAGTCACAGAGAGAGCATTACAACAGCATGTGGACAGCTACACAGGCCTCTGGCAGCAAGTCACAGAGAGAGCATTACAACAGTATGTGGACAGCTACACAGGCCTCTGGCAGCAAGTCACAGAGAGAGCATTACAACAGTATGTGGACAGCTACACAGGCCTCTGGCAGCAAGTCACAGAGAGAGCATTACAACATGTGGACAGCTACACAGACCTCTGGCAGCAAGTCACAGAGAGAGCATTACAACAGCATGTGGACAGCTACACGGACCTCTGGCAGCAAGTCACAGAGAGACATTACAACAGTATGTGGACAGCTACACAGGCCTCTGGCAGCAAGTCACAGAGAGAGCATTACAACACTATGTGGACAGCTACACAGGCCTCTGGCAGCAAGTCACAGAGAGAGCATTACAACAGTATGTGGACAGCTACACAGGCCTCTGGCAGCAAGTCACAGAGAGAGCATTACAACAGTATGTGGACAGCTACACAGGCCTCTGGCAGCAAGTCACAGAGAGAGCATTACAACAGCATGTGGACAGCTACACAGACCTCTGGTAGCAAGTCACAGAGAGAGCATTACAACAGCTGAAAGAGGGAGAGGGAGTCCCACCCATTCCTCCCCCTCAACCTCTCACCCCTGCTGCCTATCCAGGTGCTCTGCCTCCATTCCTACTTCCCGTTCCCCTTCCCCCCTGAGGTCAGGGGCCCCCCCACCAAGCAACACATGAAGATCAATCTGTGTATAAGCTCTGGTACTTACCCCTCGACCAGTCCTCCCTGTCCAGGTGTTGTTCCCCATAGACATTGTAGCTCTATGTCTATATGTTGATCACCTTCTCCTGCTGAAGGGTTTCTCAAGCTCGGTCCGGGGCCCCTCCTGGGTGTACGTTCTGTTTTTCTCCTCTGGCACGACACAGCTGATTCACACCATCAAAACTTGATGATGAGTTGATTATTTGAATCAGCTGTGTCGTGCCAGAGGAGGAAAACAGAACGTACACCCAGGAGGGGCCCCGGACCGAGTTTGAGAAACTCTTCCCTTACAGAACCTTCTGTCAGTGTCGCAGTGAGCCAGGATAACTACGCCACGAAACCTCCACCCTGGCCGCGTCCCAATTGGTTCCCTATATCCTAGATAGTGCACTTCTTTTGAAAAGAGTCAAATGGGCCATGGTCAAAAGTAGCGCACTACATAGGGAATAGGGTGTAATTTGGGACATCGCCATGGTGTCCCACCCCCCCCACCCATCTCCCTACAGTACCTTCTACCAGGGTCCCGGTGTCCCCCCCCCATCTCCCTACAGTACCTTCTACCAGGGTCCCGGTGTCCCCCCCATCCCCCTACAGTACCTTCTACCAGGGTCTTGGTGTCTCCCCCCCATCCCCCTACAGTGTCTTCTACCAGGGTCCTGGTGTCCCCCACCCCCATCTCCCTACAGTAACTTCGACCAGGGTCCCTGGTGTTCCCCCCCATATCCCCCTACAGTACCTTCTACCAGGGTCCCGGGTGTCTCCCCCCCCATCCCCCTACAGTACCTTCTACCAGGGTCCCGGTGTCTCCGCCCCCCATCCCCCTACAGTACCTTCTACCAGGGTCCCGGTGTCCTCCCCCTCATCTCTCTACAGTACCTTCTACCAGGGTCCCGGTGTCCCCCCCGACATCCCCTACAGTACCTTCTACCAGGGTCCCGGTGTCCCCCCCCCATTTCCCTACAGTGCCTTCTACCAGGGTCCCGGTGTCCCCCCCCATCCCCCTACAGTACCTTCTACCAGGGTCCCGGTGTCCTCTCCCCATCCCCCTACAGTACCTTCTACCAGGGTCCCGGTGTCCCCCCCCCATCCCCCTACAGTACCTTCTACCAGGGTCCCGCTGTTCTCCCCACCCCCATCCCCTACAGTACCTTCTACCAGGGTCCCGGTGTCTCCACCCCCATCCCCCTACAGTACCTTCTACCAGGGTCCCGGTGTCCCCCCCCATCTCCCTACAGTACCTTCTACCAGGGTCCCGGTGTCCCCCCCATCCCCCTACAGTACCTTCTACCAGGGTCCCGGTGTCCTCCCCCATCCCCCTACAGTACCTCCTACCAGGGTCCCGGTGTCCCCCCCATCTCCCTACAGTACCTTCTACCAGGGTCCCGGTGTCCCCCCCATCCCCCTACAGTACCTTCTACCAGGGTCCCTGTGTCCTCCCCCCACATCCCCCTACAGTACCTTCTAACAGGGTTCCGGTGTTCTCCCCCCCATCCCCCTACAGTACCTTCTACCAGGGTCCCGGTGTCCTCCCCCCCCATCCCCCTACAGTACCTTCTACCAGGGTCCCGCTTGTTCCTCCCCCCCCATCCCCCTACAGTACCTTCCTATCAGGGTCCCGGTGTGCTCCCTCCCCCCATCCCCCTACAGTAACTTCTACCAGGGCTCCGGTGCTCTCCCCCCATCCCCCTACAGTACCTTCTACCAGGGTCCCGGTGTCCTCCCTCCCCCATCCCCCTACAGTACCTTCTACCAGGGTCCCGGTGTCCTCCTCCCCCCATCCCCCTACAGTACCTTCTACCAGGGTCCCGGTGTCCTCCCCCCATCCCCCTACAGTACCTTCTACCAGGGTCCCGGTGTCCTCCCTCCCCCATCCCCCTACAGTACCTTCTACCAGGGTCCCAGTGAACCAGCGGAACAGGTATCTGGCCACCCTGAGGAGTCGTCTCTTGCACCTTCTTCTGCGATGGCCCATCCTGACCGTGTTCTGGTTGTGGTCGTGAGGTTACGTTTCTGTGGTTACGGAAGTCCTAAGGTTCTTTTCCGAAGGTGCTTTTCCTAAGGTTCTATGATTGCAATTGTTGGTTATGGTAGTGTAGGTGGAGGTTTAAGGTTATGGTCGTAAGGTTGCAGTTCTCTGTGTTAGTGGTCCTATGGTTCTATGGGTTCTGTAGTTGAGGCTCTACAATCCCAGGTCTATTGTAGTCCAGGGTTTGTTATCCTATTTTCAAGGAGTGCAGTTCCTCTTCCTCTACAGAGAGCTCTGTTAGGACTGGATCTCCATCTGGGTCTGGGTCAAGATGAGCAGCAACTAAACGTCTTTTCATTTCTATGTTTCTCCCTCTCTCCTCTCTCTCTCTCTCTCTCTGCTCCCTGTCTGTATCTCTCACTACCTCTCTCCTTCTCTCTCTCAGGTCCTGGAGAGCTTGTTCAAATCAGATCCACTTGTTGCGATCTGGTCTTAAAGAGGAAACTGTGTCCTCTCCCCAGGGCTTCCTCTCTCTGGATCTCTCACTCTTTCTCTGTCCCTGTCTTCTGCATCTCTTTCCTCTTTCTCTATCAATCTCTTTCTCACTCTCTCTCTCTGGGTGATCTCTTGGTCCAGTTCTAGGATCAGCTTCCCCCCCTTATCAAGACTTTAAATGCAAAACTGACCCTCGGGGCAACTTCACTGAACCACTCAGTGTTCCTCCATCTGTCACACCCAAAGTGAAATTCCCCTTTGGTGCTGATATTGGATCGGTTTTGCATTTCCACCACTAATGGTTAAGCTTAGGATTGGAGGAGGCGAAGCTGATCCTAGATCTGTATCTGTAGGAAACCTCGAAGCGACACACTCAAGAGGTCAAGGGTCAGAAAAGGAAGTCTCATTGTTATGTTCTCTCTCCTTCTTCTCTTCTTTCTTCCTCCCAATGTTTCTCTTTCTCTCATGTTTTCCTTTTGTTCCAGTCCTTGTGGTGATTGAAACGCTTCCTTTCTCTTCTTCCTCTCTTCTCGCTTTTCACCTCCTCTTTTACTTTTTTTCTCCCTTGTGGTGAAACACCTCTCTTTTTGCTCTCCTCTCTCTCTGCTCTCCTCAATCTCTGCTCTTCTCGTTCTCTATCTCTGCTATGCTCTCCTCAATCTCTGCTCTCCTCACTCTCTCTCTGCTCTGCTCTCTATCTCTGCTCTCCTCGCTCTCTATCTCTGCTCTCCTCTCCTCTGCTCTCCTCTCCTCTCTCTCCGCTCTCCTCTCTCTCTGCTCTCCTCTCTCTCTGCTCTCCTCTCTCTCTCTATCTCTGCTCTCCTCTCCTCTATCTCTCTGTTCTCCTCTATCTCTCTGCTCTCCTCTATCTCTCTGCTCTCCTCTGCTCTCCTCTATCTCTCTGCTCTCCTCTCTCTATCTCTGCTCTCCTCTCTGCTCTCCTCTTTCTCTCCCCTCTCTGCTCTCCTCTCTAATCTCTCTAATCTCCTCTCTCTCTGCTTGAAGGGATGCAACACTTCGTGTTATCATCAGTCATCATCCTGCACTCTCTTCGTGTGCCGTTCTGTTTGGTCAGAAAACATCTCACACTCATCTGTCTCTATCAATCTATTCTCTCCGCCCTCTTCTATATAATCATTTGTCCTCCCTCTCCCTGTCTCTGTCTCTGTCTCTGTCTCTGTCTCTGTCTCTGTCTCTGTCTCTCTGTCTCTCTGTCTCTGTCTCTGTCTCTGTCTCTGTCTCTGTCTCTGTCTCTCTCTCTCTCTCTCTCTCTCTCTCTCTCTCTCTCTCTCTCTCTCTCTCTCTCTCTCTCTCTCTCTCTCTCTCTCTCTCTCTCTCTCTCTCTCTCTCTCTCTGTCTCTGTCTCTGTCTCTGCTCTCTCTCTCTCTCTCTCTCTCTCTCTCTCTCTCTCTCTCTCTCTCTCTCTCTCTCTCTCTCTCTCTCTCTCTCTCTCTCTCTCTCTCTCTCTCTCTCTCTCTCTCTCTCTCTCTCTCTCTCTCTCTCTCTCTCTCTCTCTCTCTCTCTCTCAATCGATCTCTGCTCAGCCGGCGAGTTAGAGTTGATGATCATTGCCATGGAAACGTCACAATCCACACTGACCGGTTTAAAGGCCAACCAACACAAAGTGCACTGTCCTCGGTTTCACCTCATCATATCTGAACCATTAGAGGGGGAATTGTAAAACAGGTCTTAGATCAGTGTGTAGAGGTGAATTGATTATATTCCACATCAAGCTCCTACAACAACACAGAGCCTAGTGGTTAGAGACAGGCAGCCTAGTGGTTAGAGACAGGCAGCCTAGTGGTTAGAGACAGGCAGCCTAGTGGTTAGAGACAGGCAGCCTAGTGGTTAGAGACAGGCAGCCTAGTGGTTAGAGACAGGCAGCCTAGTGGTTAGAGACAGGCAGCCTAGTGGTTAGAGACAGGCAGCCTAGTGGTTAGAGACAGGCAGCCTAGTGGTTAGAGACAGGCAGCCTAGTGGTTAGAGACAGGCAGCCTAGTGGTTAGAGACAGGCAGCCTAGTGGTTAGAGACAGGCAGCCTAGTGGTTAGAGGCAGGTAGCCTAGTGGTTAGAGGCAGGTAGCCTAGTGGTTAGAGACAGGCAGCCTAGTGGTTAGAGACAGGCAGCCTAGTGGTTAGAGACAGGCAGCCTAGTGGTTAGAGACAGG
>NW_027008642.1:12348-24848 GCF_036934945.1 Oncorhynchus masou masou
CTCTAACCACTAGGCTACCTGTCTCTAACCACTAGGCTACCTGTCTCTAACCACTAGGCTGCCTGTCTCTAACCACTAGGCTGCCTGTCTCTAACCACTAGGCTACCTGTCTCTAACCACTAGGCTACCTGCCTCTAACCACTAGGCTACATGCCTCTAACCACTAGGCTACCTGTCTCTAACCACTAGGCTACCTGTCTCTAACCACTAGGCTGCCTGTCTCTAACCACTAGGCTGCCTGTCTCTAACCACTAGGCTACCTGTCTCTAACCACTAGGCTACCTGTCTCTAACCACTAGGCTGCCTGTCTCTAACCACTAGGCTGCCTGTCTCTAACCACTAGGCTGCCTGTCTCTAACCACTAGGCTACCTGCCTCTAACCACTAGGCTGCCTGTCTCTAACCACTAGGCTACCTGCCTCTAACCACTAGGCTACCTGTCTCTAACCACTAGGCTGCCTGTCTCTAACCACTAGGCTACCTGCCTCTAACCACTAGGCTACCTGCCTCTAACCACTAGGCTACCTGTCTCTAACCACTAGGCTACCTGCCTCTAACCACTAGGCTGCCTGCCTCTAACCACTAGGCTACCTGTCTCTAACCACTAGGCTGCCTGTCTCTAACCACTAGGCTGCCTGTCTCTAACCACTAGGCTACCTGTCTCTAACCACTAGGCTGCCTGTCTCTAACCACTAGGCTACCTGCCTCTAACCACTACGCTACCTGCCTCTAACCACTAGGCTGCCTGTCTCTAACCACTAGGCTACCTGCCTCTAACCACTAGGCTACCTGCCTCTAACCACTAGGCTACCTGCCTCTAACCACTAGGCTACCTGCCTCTAACCACTAGGCTACCTGCCTCTAACCACTAGGCTACCTGTCTCTAACCACTAGGCTACCTGCCTCTAACCACTAGGCTACCTGTCTCTAACCACTAGGCTACCTGTCTCTAACCACTAGGCTACCTGCCTCTAACCACTAGGCTGCCTGTCTCTAACCACTAGGCTGCCTGTCTCTAACCACTAGGCTGCCTGTCTCTAACCACTAGGCTACCTGTCTCTAACCACTAGGCTACCTGCCTCTAACCACTAGGCTACATGCCTCTAACCACTAGGCTACCTGTCTCTAACCACTAGGCTACCTGTCTCTAACCACTAGGCTACCTGTCTCTAACCACTAAGATGCCTGTCTCTAACCACTAGGCTGCCTGTCTCTAACCACTAGGCTACCTGTCTCTAACCACTAGGCTACCTGTCTCTAACCACTAGGCTGCCTGTCTCTAACCACTAGGCTGCCTGCCTCTAACCACTAGGCTACCTGTCTCTAACCACTAGGCTGCCTGTCTCTAACCACTAGGCTGCCTGCCTCTAACCACTAGGCTACCTGCCGCCTGAATAAATCTGGTCATAAGCCTGCTGTAGTTATTATGGTACAGGATAGTCCCAAATGACCCTGGTCAAAAGTAGTGCACTCTATAGGGAATAGGAAGCCAGTTGGGAGTGGGACAAACCCAGGTTTTCTCGTTTGAAGCGGATGTTTTCTGGTTCGACGTTGCCACAAAGTAGCTCAACACTTCCACCTGGTGGAAGAAATGACACATAACATCCCCTCGAGGCTGACGACCTGCTGGGCTCACCAGGTGGCAGCACTGTCTATCAGACATCAATCACTATGTATCAAGTGTCTCAGGGTAATAGTGCTGATCTAGGATCAGGTCCCACCCCTCTGTCCATATACTCATATCAATTATGATCTAAAAGGCCAAACTGATTCTAGATCAGTACTCCTACTGTTTTAGGCTTTGTGGATACGGACCCAGGTCCCTCCTGTCCATAAGGTCTTATTGATTATGATCTAATAAAGGTTTAACTGATCCTAGACCAGTACTGATACAGCTTGATAAATACAGCCCCAGATTGTACAATATGCTGGAGGTAGATAACCTTATTAATAATGTGTATTGTTCCCCTCTGTGTTGTTGTAGGAGCTTGATGTGGAATATAATCAATTCACCTCTACACACTGATCTAAGACCTGTTTTACAATTCCCCCTCTAATGGTTCAGATATGATGAGGTGAAACCGAGGACAGTGCACTTTGTGTTGGTTGGCCTTTAAACCGGTCAGTGTGGATTGTGACGTTTCCATGGCAATGATCATCAACTCTAACTCGCCGGCTGAGCAGAGAACGATTGAGAGAGAGAGAGAGAGAGAGAGAGAGAGAGAGAGAGAGAGAGAGAGAGAGAGAGAGAGAGAGAGAGAGAGAGAGAGAGAGAGAGATGTTAAACAAAAGGTGAGTGAAAGAGAGAGGGAGGACAAATGATTATATAGAAGAGGGCGGAGAGAATAGATTGATAGAGACAGATGAGTGTGAGATGTTTTCTGACCAAACAGAACGGCACACGAAGAAAGTGCACGGATATGACCGATGATAACACGAAGTGTTGCATCCCTTCAAGCAGAGAGAGAGGAGATTAGAGAGAGAGGAGATTAGAGAGGAGAGCAGAGAGGGGAGAGAAAGAGGAGAGCAGAGCAGAGAGGAGAGCAGAGCAGAGAGGAGAGCAGAGATAGAGAGAGGAGAGCAGAGAGATAGAGGAGAGCAGAGGAGAGTAGAGAGATAGAGGAGAGCAGAGAGATAGAGGAGAACAGAGAGATAGAGGAGAGGAGAGCAGAGATAGAGAGAGAGAGGAGAGCAGAGAGAGAGGAGAGCAGAGAGAGAGGAGAGCAGAGAGAGAGGAGAGCGGAGAGAGAGAGGAGAGGAGAGCAGAGCAGAGAGGGAGCAGAGGAGAGCAGAGAGATAGAGGAGAGCAGAGAGATAGAGGAGAACAGAGAGATAGAGGAGAGGAGAGCAGAGATAGAGAGAGAGAGGAGAGCAGAGAGAGAGGAGAGCAGAGCAGAGAGGAGAGCAGAGATAGAGAGAGGAGAGCAGAGAGATAGAGGAGAGCAGAGGAGAGCAGAGAGATAGAGGAGAGCAGAGAGATAGAGGAGAACAGAGAGATAGAGGAGGGGAGAGCAGAGATGAGAGGGGAAGGGAGAGCAGAGGAAGGAGAGCAGAGCAGAGGAGAGCAGAGATAGAGGAAGCGAGGAGAGCAGAGATAGAGAGCAGAGCAGGAGAGAGTGAGGAGAGCAGAGACTGGAGGAAGCATAGCAGAGATGAGATGAGAAGAGCAGAGATTGAGGAGAGCAGAGAGAGGAGAGCAAAAGAGAGGGGTGTTTCACCACAAGGGAGAAAAAAGCAAAAGATGGAGGTGAAAAGCTTGAGAAGAGAGGAAGAAGAGAAAGGAAGCGTTTCAATCACCACAAAGGACTGGAACAAAAGGAAAACATGAGAGAAAGAGAAACATTGGGAGGAAGAAAGAAGAGAAGAAGGAGAGAGCATAACAATGAGACTTCCTTTTCTGACCCTTGACCTCTTAGTGTGTCACTTCAGGTTTCTACAGATACAGATCTAGGATCATGCTTCGCCTCTCCAATCCTAAGCTTAACCATTAGTGGTGGAAATGCAAAACCGATCCAATATCAGCACCAAAGGGAATTTCACTTTGGGTGTGACAGATGGAGGAACACTGAGTGGTTCAGTGAAGTTGCCCCGAGGGTCAGTTTTGCATTTAAAGTTTTGATAAGGGGGGGAAGCTGATCCTAGAACTGGACCTAGAGATCACCCAGAGAGAGAGAGTGAGAAAGAGATTGATAGAGAAAGAGGAAAGAGATGCAGAAGACAGGGACAGAGAAAGAGTGAGAGATCCAGAGAGAGGAAGCCCTGGGGAGAGGACACAGTTTCCTCTTTAAGACCAGATCGCAACAAGTGGATCTGATTTGAACAAGCTCTCCAGGACCTGAGAGAGAGAAGGAGAGAGGTAGTGAGAGAGTCAGACAAGGAGCAAGAGAGAGAGAGAGAGAGAAGGAGAGAGGGAGTGAGAGATAGAGAGAGAGAGAGAGAGAGAGAGAGAGAGAGAGAGAGAGAGAGAGAGAGAGAAACATAGAAATTAAAAGACGTTTAGTTGCTGCTCATCTTGACCCAGACCCAGATGGAGATCCAGTCCTAACAGAGCTCTCTGTAGAGGAAGAGGAACTGCACTCCTTGAAAATAGGATTACAAACCCTGGACTACAATAGACCTGGGATTGTAGAGCCTCAACTACAGAACCCATAGAACCATAGGACCACTAACACAGAGAACTGCAACCTTATGACCATAACCTTAAACCTGCAACTACACAACCATAACCAACAATTGCAATCATAGAACCTTAGGAAAAAAACCTTCGGAAAAGAACCTTAGGACTTCCGTAACCACAGAAACGTAACCTCACGACCACAACCAGAACACGGTCAGGATGGGCCATCGCAGAAGAAGGTGCAAGAGACGACTCCTCAGGGTGGCCAGATACCTGTTCCGCTGGTTCACTGGGACCCTGGTAGAAGGTACTGTAGGGGGATGGGGGGGGGGAGGACACCGGGACCCTGGTAGAAGGTACTGTAGGGGGATGGGGGAGGGAGGACACTGGGACCCTGGTAGAAGGTACTGTAGGGGGATGGGGGGGGGGGGGCACCGGGACCCTGGTAGAAGGTACTGCAGGGGGATGGGGGAGGGAGGACACCGGGACCCTGGTAGAAGGTACTGTAGGGGGATGGGGGGGGGGGGGGAGGACACCGGGACCCTGGTAGAAGGTACTGTAGGGGGATGGGGGGGACACCGGGACCCTGGTAGAAGGTACTGTAGGGGGATGTGGGGGGAGGACACCGGGACCCTGGTAGAAGGTACTGTAGGGGGATGGGGGGAGGACACCGGGACCCTGGTAGAAGTTACTGTAGGGGGATGGGGGGGGGGAGGGACACCGGGACCCTGGTAGAAGGTACTGTAGGGGGATGGGGGGGGGAGAACACCGGGACCCTGATAGAAGGTACTGTAGGGAGATGGGGGGAGAACACCGGGACCCTGGTAGAAGGTACTGTAGGGGGATGGGGGGAGAACACCGGGACCCTGGTAGAAGGTACTGTAGGGGGATGGGGGGGGGACACCGGGACCCTGGTAGAAGGTACTGTAGGGGGATGGGGGGACATCGGGACCCTGGTCGAAGGTACTGTAGGGGGTTGGGGGGGAGACACCTGGACCCTGGTAGAAGGTACTGTAGGGGGATGGGGGGGGAGACACCGGGACCCTGGTAGAAGGTACTGTAGTGGGTTGGGGGGGAGACACCTGGACCCTGGTAGAAGGTACTGTAGGGGGATGGAGGGGGGAGACACCGGGACCCTGGTAGAAGGTACTGTAGGGGGATGGGGGGGACCGGGACCCTGGTAGAAGGTACTGTAGGGGGATGGGGGGGACATCGGGACCCTGGTAGAAGGTACTGTAGGGGGATGGGGGTGGGGGGGACACCGGGACCCTGGTAGAAGGTACTGTAGGGGGATGGGGGGACATCGGGACCCTGGTCGAAGATACTGTAGGGGGGGGCACCGGGACCCTGGTAGAAGGTACTGTAGGGGGGCACCGGGACCCTGGTAGAAGGTACTGTAAGGGGATGGGGGAAGAACACCGGGACCCTGGTAGAAGGTACTGTAGGGGGATGGGGGGGAGGACACCGGGACCCTGGTAGAAGGTACTGTAGGGGGATGGGGGTGGGGGGAGACACCGGGACCCTGGTAGAAGGTACTGTAGGGAGATGGTGGGGGAGAACACCGGGGCCCGGGTAGAAGGTACTGTAGGGGGATGGGGGAGACACCTGGACCCTGGTAGAAGGTACTGTAGGGGGATGGGGGGGGGGCAGAATGTACTGTATGAGGGGGGAGGGGGACACCTGGGATGAGGGGGGGACACCAGGACCCTGGTAGAAGGTATTGCAGGGGGATGGGGGTGGGGGGGTAGAACACCAGGACCCTGGTAGAAGGTACTGTAGGGAGATGGGGAGGATCATCGGGACCCTGGTAGAAGGTACTGTAGGGGGTTGGGGGGGGAGACACCCGGACCCTGGTAGAAGGTACTGTAGGGGGATGGGGGGAGGACACCGGGACCCTGGTAGAAGGTACTGTAGGGGGATGGGGGGAGGACACCTGGACCCTGGTAGAAGGTACTGTAGGGGGATGGGGGGGAGGACACCTGGACCCTGGTAGAAGGTACTGTAGGGGGATGGGGGGATACACCTGGACCCTGGTAGAAGGTACTGTAGGGGGATGGGGGGGAGGACACCGGGACCCTGGTAGAAGGTACTGTAGGGGGATGGGGGGGACCGGGACCCTGGTAGAAGGTACTGTAGGGGGATGGGGGGGACCGGGACCCTGGTAGGAGGTACTGTAGGGGGATGGGGGGGGGGGACATCGGGACCCTGGTAGAAGGTACTGTAGGGAGATGGGGGGGAGAACACCAGGACCCTGGTAGAAGGTACTGTAGGGGGATGGGGGGGGCATCGGGACCCTGGTATAAGGTACTGTAGGGGGATGGGGGAGACACCTGGACCCTGGTAGAAGGTGCTGTGGGGGATGGGGGGAGACACCCGGACCCTGATAGAAGGGCTGGGGGATGGGGGAGACACCTGGACCCTGGTAAATTTTCATAGGGGGATGTGGGGAGACATAGGGACCCTGAGTGAAATTTCTGAGGGGGATGGGGGGGGGGTTGGAGAACACCAGGACCCTGGTCGAAGGTACTGTAGGGAGATGGGGGGGGGAAGAACACCAGGACCCTGGTAGAAGGTACTGTAGGGGATGGGGGGCATCGGGACCCTGGTATAAGGTACTGTAGGGGGGATGGGGGGAGACACCTGGACCCTGGTAGAAGGTACTGCAGGGGGATGGGGGGAGACACCCGGACCCTGGTAGAAGGTACTGTAGGGGGGATGGGGGGGACACCAGGACCCTGGTAGAAAATACTGTAGGGGGATGGGGGGGGGGGAGACACGCAAGACCCTTTTAGAAGGTACTGTAGGGAGATGGGTGGGGGGTGGGACACCATGGCGATGTCCCAAATTACACCCTATTCTCTATGTAGTGCGCTACTTTTGACCATGGCCCATTTGACTCTTTTCAAAAGAAGTGCACTATCTAGGATATAGGGAACCAATTGGGACGGCCAGGGTGGAGGTTTCGTGGCGTAGTTATCCTGGCTCACTGCGGCACTGACAGAAGGTTCTGTAAAGGAAGGGTTTCTCAAACTGTTCAGGGCCTCCTGGGTGTACGTTCTGTTTTCCTCACTCTGGCACGACACAGCTGATTCAAATAATCAACTCATCATCAAGATTTGATGGTGTGAATCATGTGCGGTGAAGAAAGCTTTCAAGAACGTGCACTAGGAGGCCAGACCAGCTGAAAACCATCAGCGGGAAAGAAAGGTGATCAGCAACATAGACATGGGAGCCACAATGCTATGGGGAATAACTATGGACAGGAGGATGGTGAGGGTGATACCAGAGCTTATGCAAGTTGATCTTCTGTGTTGCTTGGTGGGGGGCCCCTGACCTCAGGGAAGGGGAGCGGGAAGTAGGAATGGAGGCAGAGCACCTGGATAGGCAGCAGGGGTGAGGTTGAGGGGGAGGAATGGGTGGGACTCCCTCTCCCTCTTTCAGCTGTTATAATACTCTCTCTGTGACTTGCTGCCAGAGGCTTGTGTAGCTGTCCACATACTGTTGTAATCTCTCTCTATGACTTGCCAGAGGCCGTGTAGCTGTCCACATACTGTTGTAATGCTCTCTGTGACTTGCTGCCAGAGGCCTGTGTAGCTGTCCACATAGTGTTGTAATGCTCTCTCTGTGACTTGCTGCCAGAGGCTTGTGTAGCTGTCCCGCCACTGTTTGTCTCTCTCTGTGACTTGCTGCCAGAATGTGTCGCTGTCCACATACTGTTGTAATGCTCTCTCTGTGACTTGCTGCCAGAGTGTGTCGCTGTCCACATACTGTTTAATGCTCTCTCTGTGACTTGCTGCCAGAGGCTTGTGTGCTGTCCACATGCTGTTGTCTCTCTCTGTGACTTGCTACCAGAGGCCCGTGTAGCTGTCCACATAGTGTTGTAATGCTCTCTCTGTGACTTGCTGCCAGAGGCCGTGTAGCTGTCCACATACTGTTGTAATGCTCTCTCTGTGACTTGCTGCCAGAGGCCTGTGTAACTGTCCACATACTGTTGTAATGCTCTCTCTGTAGGCTTTTCTAGAGGCCTGTGTAGCTGTCCACATACTGTTGTAATATCTGTGACTTTTCTTTAAGTCTAGCCTTCGCTGTCCACATACTGTTGTAATGCTCTCTCTGTGACTTGCTGCCAGAGGTCTGTGTAGCTATCCACATGCTGTTGTAATGCTCTCTCTGTGACTTGCTGAAGGTCTGTGTAGCTGTCCACATACTGTTGTAATGCTCTCTCTGTGACTTGCTACCAAGGGCCGTTTGGCTATTCCATGCTGTTTGTAATGCTCTCTCTGTGACTTGCTACCAGAGGCCTGTGTAGCTGTCCACATACTGTTGTAATGCTCTCTCTGTGACTTGCTGGGGGCTGTGTAGCTGTCCACATACTGTTGTAATGCTCTCTGTGACTTGCTGCCAGAGGCTATTGTAGCTGTCCACATACTGTTGTAATGCTCTCTCTGTGACTTGCTGCCAGAGGTCTGTGTAGCTGTCCACATACTGTTATGTCTCTCTCTGTGACTTGCTACCAGAGGCCTGTGTAGCTGTCCACATGTTGTTGTAATGCTCTCTCTGTGACTTGCTGCCAGAGGCCTATTGTAGCTGTCCACATACTGTTTAATACTCTCTCTGTGACTTGCTACAGAGGCCTGTGTAGCTGTCCACATGTTGTTGTAATGCTTTCTCTGTGACTTGCTGCCAGAATATTGTAGCTGTCCACATGCTGTTGTAATGCTCTCTCTGTGACTTGCTACCAGAGGCCTGTGTAGCTGTCCACATGCTGTTGTAATGCTCTCTGTGACTTGCTGCCCAGAGGCCTGTAGCAGCTGTCCACATGCTGTTTATGTCTCTCTCTGTGACTTGCTGCCAGAGGCCTATTTGCAGCTGTCCACATACTGTTGTAATGCTCTCTCTGTGACTTGCTGCCAGAATGTGTAGCTGTCACATACTGTTGTAATGCTCTCTCTGTGACTTGCTGCCAGAGGCCTGTATAGCTGTCCACCACTGTTATAATGCTCTCTCTGTGACTTGCTGCCAGAGGTCTGTGTAGCTGTCCACATGTTGTTTATGTCTCTCTCTGTGACTTGCTGCCAGAGGCTTGTGCTTAGCTGTCCACATACTGTTGTAATGCTCTCTCTGTGACTTGCTGCCAGAGGCTTGTGTAGCTGTCCACATACTGTTATGTCTCTCTCTGTGACTTGCTACCAGAGGCCCGTTTAGCTGTCCACATGCTGTTGTAATGCTCTCTGTGACTTTGCCAGAGGCCATGTCGCTGTCCAAGGTGTTGAAATATACACGCTGTTGTCTGGTCCTGGAATGGTTACTGTGCACCTAGGTTTGAATCGGGCTGGTAGTGGGTCCAAGCTACAGAAATAGGCCACTGCTGCTCGCTACAAAATGGTGACTGTAGACCGTTTGAGATAGGTGAGGAGCTGTGTGGCTGGGTTGAATCAGTGGTCTTGCCGCAGCCCTCAAAGACAAATCCTTCTAGAAGATCAGAGAGTTCAATCGAGTACCGTCTTAACTGAATGACATCAGAGACAGAATACAATAACCCTCTTGGAGAATGGGGTTCTGATGACTAGCCTCCAGGTTGTTACGCTGGTGGTGCGGAGGAGGTGGAAGGTCATTGAGAATACAATAACCCTCTTGGAGGGTTCTGATGACTAGCCTCCAGGTTGTTACGCTGGTGGTGCGGAGGAGGTGAAAGGTCATTGGAAGACTGTAGAACATCAAGTGAGAGACAAGGGGGATGAGTTGACATATAAATGCTCCCTGAGGTTTATGCCCATTGGTTGACAGAAAGGGAAGTGATTATTGTGGTGAGTATAGGTTAATCAGAAAGGGAAGTGATTATTGTCGAGTAGGCCCATAGGTTAATCAGAAAGGGAAGTGATTATTGCCCGGTGAGAGCATAGGTTAATCAGAAAGGAAGTGATTATTGTCGAGTGAGCCCATAGGTTAATCAGAAAGGAAGTGATTATTGCCGAGTGAGCCCATAGGTTAATCAGAAAGGGAAGTGATTATTGCCGAGTGAGCCCATAGGTTAATCAGAAAGGGAAGTGATTATTGCCGAGTGAGCCCATAGGTTAATCAGAAAGTGATTATTGCCGAGTGAGCCCATAGTTTAATCAGAAAGGGAAGTGATTATTGGTGAGCCCTTAGGTTAATCAGAAAGTGATTATTGCCGAGTGAGCCCATAGGTTAATCAGAAAGGGAAGTGATTATTGTCGAGTGAGCCCATAGGTTAATCAGAAAGGGAAGTGATTATTGCCGAGTGAGCCCATAGGTTAATCAGAAGGGAAGTGATTATTGCGGTGAGCCCATAGGTTAATCAGAAAGGGAAGTGATTATTGTTGAGTGAGCCCATAGGTTAATCAGAAAGGGGAAGTGATTATTGTGAGTGAGCCCATAGGTTAATCAGAAAGGGAAGTGATTATTGCCGAGTGAGCCATAGGTTAATCAGAAAGGAAGTGATTATTGCCGAGTGAGCCCATAGGTTAATCAGAGAAGTGATTATTGCAGAGTGAGCCCATAGGTTATTCAGAAGGGGAAGTGATTATTGCCGAGTGAGCCCCATAGTTTAATCAGAAAGGGGAAGTGATTATTGCCGAGTGAGCCCATAGGTTAATCAGAAAGTGATTATTGCGAGTGAGCCCATAGGTTAATCAGAAAGGGAAGTGATTATTGCCGAGTGAGCCCATAGGTTAATCAGAAAGGGAAGTGATTATTGCCGAGTGAGCCCATAGGTTAATCAGAAAGGGAAGTGATTATTGCAGAGTGAGCCCATAGGTTAATCAGAAAGCGGGGTGGGATTGCCTTAGCGGGCCATGCTCATTGGCTGAAGTTAATAGGTGAATGACATTCCACACATTTGTTAATGTTAAAGAGGAGATGTGACGTTATGCTGCTGAGGTACCATTATAGAAACTACCATATCAATACACTATATATACTAAAGTATGTGGACACCCCTTCAAATGAGTGGATTTGGCTATTTCAGCCACACCCGTTGCTGACAGGTGTATAAAGTCAGATCACACAGCCATGCAATCTCCATAGACAAACTTTGACAGTAGAATGGCCTTACTGAAGAGCTCATAAAAATCCTCTGTCCTTGGTTGAAACACTCACTACTGAGTTCCAAACTGCTTTCCCAGTAGAATGGAGGCTTTTATAGCAGCAAATGGGGGACCAACTCCATATTAATGCCCATGATTCTGGAATGAGATGTTCGACAGGCGCAGGTGTCCACATACTTTTGGTCATGTACTGTACCTGCTATGAGGATGAGTGAGATAGGAAGCGATGTGAATTCTAGAGTTTACTAAATTAATGAAATGACGATCCATTCAGGCTGGCCTGACTTTCCAAACTACATTTGATGGATTGATTATTGATACATGGTATTGATTAATCCCTTATGAGTGAAGCATCATAGCGTTGAACTGGGTTTATGAGTGAATCATCATAGCGTTGGACTGGGTTTATGTGTGAAGCATCATAGCGTTGGACTGGGTTTATGTGTGAATCATCATAGCGTTGGACTGGGTTTATGAGTGAAGCATCATAGCGTTGGACTGGGTTTATGAGTGAAGCATCATAGCGTTGGACTGGGTTTATGAGTGAAGCATCATAGCGTTGGACTGGGTTTATGAGTGAAGCATCATAGCGTTGGACTGGGTTTATGAGTGTAGCATCATAGCGTTGGACTGGGTTTATGAGTGAAGCATCATAGCGTTGGACTGGGTTCATGAGTGAAGCATCGTAGCGTTGGACTGGGTTTATGAGTGAAGCATCATAGCGTTGGACTGGGTTTATGAGTGTAGCATCATAGCATTGGACTGGGTTTATGAGTGAAGCATCATAGCGTTGGACTGTGTTTATGAGTGAAGCATCATAGCGTTGGACTGGGTTTATGAGTGTAGCATCATAGTGTTGGACTGGGTTTATGAGCAGCTTGTCATGTATTATGTATATTATCTCTCACTATAGTCATATTAACTGGCGCACCCTATTCCCTATATGGTACACTACCTGGTTAAGCATAGACACTATATAGGAATAAGGTACCATACACAAGGCCTGGTTCTAAAGCCAAGACACCACTCAGAGAATGAATCAAAACCTGGTTCTAATACCAAGACACCACTAGAGAATCTGCTGCAGAGCCTTGTTCTCACGCCACTCAGAGAATCTTCAATAATCCGTTTGAAAGCGTTTAAGGACACAAGAGAATGGTGGAAAGCAACATCAACAAACCAGTCTCTCCTGTGTGAAGATAGAGAATGGTGGAAAGCAACAACACCAAACCAGTCTCTCCTGTGTGAAGATAGAGAATGGTGGAAAGCAACATCAACAAACCAGTCTCTCCTGTGTGAAGATAGAGAATGATGACA